>NC_136791.1:9255272-9549272 GCF_951216825.1 Electrona antarctica
TTGAGAACCCCTGGGTTAATGTAAGTAGTGGTCATAGATCCCATACGTTCACTTGAGAGAAAGACACACACATGGTTTACATATAGGATGCTGATGGAAGAAAACATGAATGAGTTTAGTTTACACACTTTAAACCTCTCTGTGTCCCTATTTTAGCCATGCCATCGGTGAACATTTTCAAAGACTTTTCAAAAAATATAGCCTATTAGAAGAAAATGGCAGATCTACAAGCTTGTAGATGTGCTATTTTTGAAAAAAATCTTGAAAATGTGGCGCAAATCTTTGAATATACAGTATACTCTTTCAGAGCGAACGTTTTTAACTCAAATCTTTGCTTCTGGTGGGAGGGAAGGAGGGGTCCCTGGAACAACATATTTTCAGATGGGGGGTCGGCGGCCAATTACATATAAGTTTTGGATTCCTTGATATGAAATTGTTTGAGAACCACTGATATAGAAACATAGGTTTTTCAGAAAACTGTCATGATTTAGAAGACATTTTGTGGAATCTGGTCTCAGTCCTAAATGGGTTAAGCTGAATGGACAGATCGAGGACAGGGCCAAGTGTCCCCTGCTCTATAGTGTGACTCGCCCATGAGGACAGGACACGAGAGGACGTCGAGGACGTGCGACAGGCCAGGAATGCAACATCCAGGCGGCAGCACACACATGTTTGAGATGTACCAATTAACAGTGAAGCAGCAGCAGGGTTGTTGGGGCACTGCAGTCAGTCCGTGTTTATTTGGTCTCTGTTTGTTTGTTTGATTTGTGGTGAGAGAGGGAGAGAGGCTTGGAGGGCCTGGGCTGCTTTACTGTAGGCTACAAACCCACGGCCACAGGTGTGGTTAACCTCAGCGAGGGTCAAACAGTCTGCTCACAGATCCCTTAATGCAGGGGTTCTCAACCCGTGGGTCGCGACCCCTTGGGGGGGTCGCCAAATTATTTTAGGGGGTCCCCAAATTATTTTCAAAAAATAAATAAATACAAATATTTAATTGTTTAATTTTTTTTTCACGATTTTTCAAAAATAGCAGACCTACAAGCTCGTAGCGCGCTATGAGCTTGTAGATCTGCTATTTTTAAATAGCTAAATTATAACAATGCTTAAAACACTAAAAGGGGTTCCCGCCCAAAATGGTTTAAGGTTATTGTAGCAGTCAATTTATATTGGGGGTCGGGAGGGGGCGGGGCGGGGGTCCCGAGACATTGCCAAAGCATTTCCGGGGGTCCCCGGCTAAAAACGTTGAGAACCCCTGCCTTAATGCACTTCAATTCAAGGCGTCACTGGAGACCCTGCTGAGTGCTTCCACAAGCAGGGATTCAAGAACAAAAAAGCTTTGCCTTTCCAATGCAAACCGCCATCAAGAAAGCCAGGGCTAATTTAATTCAACTAATTGGCGTGTTTGTAATGCCTGCTCAAACCACCTCCGTAGGAAAATACATAAACACCCACCCGATGCGACTGACTCGCTGTGAAGACACGGTCGTGGCATTTCTTTTTTTAAACTCATGCAAATGCCATCTAAAAATATATATATTTATGGATTTGGATTTATGACGTACCGCTAATGGTCAATCTTTGGCTCAATCTTTTTACATGGTTGTATAACACCTCTTTAAACATATGCCAGGAGGCCGTCGTCGTGCTATTTGATGCATGCGCTGTCATTCTTCAGTCACAGATGTTGTCAAAATGCCAATGAATCCATCATGACTGATGGAAAAAGCATGTGCATGGATCAGACGAGCTCTGATCCACGCATGCACAAATGGACCCATTAGGGTCCATTTGGTTCCATGTGTACACTCTCAGTCCTAATTTGTCCTAATATTAACAAATATTCTTTCCAGTTTTCCTCCCTGACATACTGTATCTTTGGGGGGGAAAGATTTGCATATACCGTTAATATGACAAAAGGTGCTATAAAGTAACAATGTGGGGGTGCGCCGGTGCGTTGGATGAAAAGGTTATTTACAGGGGTGACCTTAGCCAAAAAATGTCTGAGAAGTTGGTCTACTGAACCAAAGCATCAGTGCAATCACTTTGTATTTTGCAGAACTGCTGGGAGGAACACCACCACACATGTACAGTTGATTTTGTTTTTCACCACACTGTTTATCCAAGCAGCTCAGATTGAACCACAAGCCTCTCTCTCTCTCTCTCTCTCTCTCTTACTTCCACCACCCTTCACTCTCCATCTCTTTGAGCGTTTGGACACAAAATGTTGCATTCCCAGTTGATCTATGTGTAACGAGCTGGCAAGGCTCAGGCAGACTTCTAAACCCCAGTTTGTTTACAGTGAGGGAGGAGCCGACATGAATGTCACACAGAGAGAAATAACCCAAATGTCGCAAACATACCACACACACACACACACACACACACACACACACACACACACACACACACACACACACACACACACACACACACACACAAACACAAACACGCATACACAGACCCACAGAACGACACGAGGCCTGGAATCAATCGGAACCTCCCAAATGACTGTGCTCTGTAAAAAGATGAGGGCATGGTATAGTTATTGGAGGCAGCAACCCCAGTAGAGCTTAGTGAATCTATAGCTAGAAGAGAGACAGTCACTCATCCATGACAGTGGGGGGGGGGGGAGAATGACAGACACAGTGTGGAACAGAGAATGAACGTTAGTGCTTCCTCTTATCTGAAAACAATTTCCGCTGAAAGAGAGATCATGTGGTGGAGGGGAAAAAAGACAGATTTGTGTTAGAGAACGAGTGTGTGATAAGTGAAGTATATCCTTTGACTGCTGCATAATGTAGGCTGTCATATGACGGGCGACGCGCGTTGAAAATAGCATATCCGCAAGCACACAACGCGTCGCGGATGCAACGCGTCGGGAGCCTGTACATCTTGTGAGCTTGTAAATCTGCTGTTTTCCGTGCGCGGCGCCCATGTGTGAACTTTGTGAAGCTTCTCTGGCAAGAGACAGAGCATGAGAAGCAGTGTGTGTGTGTGCGTGCGTGCGTGCGTGTGTGAGTGCGTGTGTGCGTGCGTGCGTGCGTGCGTGCGTGCGTGCGTGCGTGCGTGCGTGCGTGCGTGCGTGCGTGCGTGCGTGCGTGCGTGCGTGCGTGCGTGCGTGCGTGTCTTGAAACATCATGCATCCTCAGTGAGAATGTACAAACATGCCTGTGTCATTCCATCCATGTTTCAACTCTGTGATAACCCCGACATCTTTACATCTTTGACAACTAATACACCAGATGTTGTTGTGGTTGATGAAGAGTCCAGAGAAGAGTCTGTATTAGAGATGGCCTGCACCTTTGACCACAGCCTAGAGGAAGCCTTTATGACCAAGGTCATTAAATACCAACCACTTCTGCATACCATCTCAGAGCTGGGCTATAGGTGCAACGTGCAGGCTTTTTGTCTTTATATTTGGCAGCCTAGACTGGTTGGTAGAGGGTTCCAACAACTTGGGATGCCCAAAAAGGAGGCAAAAAGGCTGGAAAAGTATTGTAGTGTCTCTGCTATAATTGGCAGCTGTCACATACTGTATGGCGGAGACGCTGCTACTTATACCCATAGAGTACTGAGTGACATGCCTGTTGTCTCTGACTCTAATGCACCTATAATATTTGAGTCCTTGCATGCATCTCCTTTGTGTGGAGTGTGAGTCACTGTGGACATAAATAAATGGTTAAAATTAATGTGTGTGTGTGTGTGTGTGTGTGTGTGTGTGTGTGTGTGTGTGTGTGTGTGTGTGTGTGTGTGTGTGTGTGTGTGTGTGTGTGTGTGTGTGTGTGTGTGTGTGTGTGTGCGTGTGTGCGTGTGCGTGTGAATGCTCGCCATAGCCTCTCTCCTCTGAATCATATCCAGCAACAGACTGCTTTTCATATCAGCCCCTGGGGCTGCTCTTTCTCTCTCAATTGACAAAATATTGGAGCGGCAAGCCGTAACAGGTGAGCCACACTGCTCTTCATGCACATTCACCACCAACACAGGTGCAAGCAAACACAGACAGGCATACGAGTGTGTGTGCGCACACATGTGCATTGGGCACGATTGCATGTAGGCACATGTGCGTGCACACACTCCCACATGCCTGCCCGCCACGCACACACACACACACACACGCACACACACACACACACACACACACGCACACACACACACACACACACACACACACACACACACACACACAGACACACGCATATACACAGACACGCGCACGCACGCACGCACGCACGCACGCACGGACGCGCGCACGCACACACACACACACACACACACACACACACACACACACACACACACACACACACACGCACACACACACACACACACACACACGTATTGCAGACAGATTTAAATCTTTTCTTCAAAGTGCTCACCTGCTTTTCCTGGTTCCCTTGTGCTGGATCTCTCTTGTTTTGATCCTACAAAGTGGTGTTTAGGTGTTAGTGGTTCATTTCACCCCAGCACATGTACAGTACATTATCATAATTAATTAGACAAAGGATTACTCACATATGCACTGCACTGCTCTTATAGGAAGAGCTCTTGGGCACTTTTGTGAGATAACATAGCTAACAAGCAAAGCTATAGCAAGAAAGGAATGTCACTGTTGTGTTGTATTTTCTGTTACGTATGTGAATAGTTATTCCTACTACGACTGCCACTATTTCTGTAGCAAACTAGATAGCAACAGCGTCCAAGTCAGTCTCACAGTTACACAGAGTTGGACATGTGGCATTGGTTATTTGATTGTTTGGCAGACACCGGTCTCTCTACGCTCACATTCCTCATCATTTAACCACTTGAACCCCAGCATCCATATTCTGGGGAAATGTTAGCCAAAAATAGCAGATATACAAGCCCACAACACGTCACATTGTGACGCGTTGTGGGCTTGTAGATCGGCCATTTTTGCCAAAGAGATTAGTGTGGACGGGGGGAAGAAAACGGTCCAAGTACAGAGCCAACTCGGGTCTGTTTCACTAAGTCTAGAGGGTTTAAGTGGTTAAAAGTTTGTTGCTCAACTCAGCGAGAGGGATTTTCTACTGGGATTATTTACATCACAGCCCCAATGCCTTGAGCAACACAGTCTCCGAGGTCCACTTGCTGACCAATTTCCCACAGGGCACCGGATTATGTACCCCACAAATATGAACATCCAGAGGAATGTGTGACCGGCCACTGCAGTGAATTTGCTCTATCATCATTGCTCAACAAAATTTCAAACAAAGTTTGTTCACGGCACGCACGCACGCACGCACGCACGCACGCACGCACGCACGCACGCACGCACGCACGCGCACACGCACACACACACACACACACACACACACACACACACACACACACATTAACTCGGAGAGTGTACAGTCGAAAACTAAAGGTAACCAAGTGGGCTTGTAACTTCTTAAGGTGTGTGAGTGTACGTTTTGTACACTCTCTGGGTTACGGATGGATAAATCATGAATGAGGACTTTGCTGTGCACACACACATGAAATACACACAAACTTTCAGTTTTAAAGAATAACAAAATATAAAAGTATCAAAGACTATATGATGAATCATACATGACACAGAGATAATAAGCTATAGATCTACTATTGACATCAATACGTTTACAAGATAGGTTGTGCCTACCTTGGCACCGAGGTTTTTTATTGGCCACCGCTGAGCCACTGATAGGCCGGCCGTTGGGCGTAACGCACCAGCAGTATCCAGTGTAGCTGTGGCACTGTACCTGATAGACAAAACACAGAACACAGGTGTATAAATTCACAGAATCTGTGTGTCTGTCACGGTCCGCTCCTCGGACCGTGAACTTTGACTGTCCTTATTTCGATTTTGGACTTTAATATGTATTTCTGTCATTTCACTGTTTTCAGTATGTTTTGTATGTATTTGCACATGTGTTCCTGACTGTTTCTCTTTGGTTTTGGTTTTCTGTTACTCTGTTGTTGCCCTGGTTTTCTTATTTTGTAGTATTGTTCCTAGTGTTTCCTGTCTTCCTAGTTACTGTTAGTTACCTTGTCTAACCTACTTTGTAATTTGTCAGTGTTTCCACCTGTGTCCCTTTAGTCCCCCAGCCTATCCTAGTGATGATTGTATTTTGGTTCCACCTGTGCCCTGTTATCTTGTGTCTATTTAAGCCCTGTGTTTGTATTCTGTTCTTGTTGGTTCGTAGTTCCCTGTTGTGTGAGTTCCTGTATGTTTTCTGTGATGTTTCCTGCCTTCTTTGCCCTGCTTATGGAAGAACCTCAGTTTATTTAATAAATCCTTCTAAGTTTATTACCGATTGAAATGTAGTTGTGTTCAACGTAGATTCAGGAGTGGACACCACCCACTGCTCAACCCAAATCACTCCCATCCCTATCTCCTCGTCAAGTTCACCCGCGTCTCCACGGCAGCGCAGCCAATCACGCAACATTCCCCACAGCATAAATACACACCTCATATCATTACTTACCTGTTTGATACCGCCTCGCGCTGTCAGATTTCCCCCCCCTCCTCCCCAACTAACCCCCTCCATCCTAAGCATTGCCCCGCTAACACTTCTCTCTCTCTCCTTCTCCTAGGAGCCCCCGGGGGGGCAGCGTCCGAGCAGAGGCGACCGACCGCTCCCGGGTGAGCAGGTCGGCCGTCAAGCTCTCGAGACTACATCCCCATCCTCAGTCTCGCCCTCCCCAGGGCTCCTCATCATTACACCCACATCTCATTTGTGCAAATAAATACTACTAATCTTGAACAGTGGTGTGGTTTCTTACTAGTGAATTCAAAGTTGGCGAGTGTGTCGCAGATCATACATGAGCAACTGGCAACCTAATGTGGCCCGCAGGTTGATATCCGAATATTGATGTATTATTTAGCTTTTACAATTCCAAACATGCAAACATGACCCGTGTAACCGAGATCTCCTATACTTATAGGGGACTGTCGGAGGAGTCTATAAGGGCTCGTATTCGGGGAGGCCTTATAGCCTAAGGATCTGTATTTCTTCTATAGGAGCTGGGGAGGGAACGGAGCTGGTCACGTTTGAGTCTAAAGCCTGTCTCTAGATACCTCCTTTCTTATAATATTTTTTATTCCACGATTTTGTAACCCATTTTTCACCCCTGTGTCAATTATCTAATGTGATCCTGGGCTCTACACACCCTCCGCCAACCTAGTCCCCATATATGGGGGACAAGGGGAGAGCAACGGACTTGAACTCCTTCATGCCTGAGTGTCCCAAGTTGCTCCTTTACACCTGACAGGGGTGAGTTTCCCTGGTTGGACGTAGCGCGTGGAAGGAACACGTTATTCCAACCAGTTCCTTTCCCCTCCATCAGGCGCCCCCGACTGATTATATTCCTAATGATGTACTAACTCTACTCTAATGCTCTGCGCGCCATACTTTATGGGGTGACGTGACGTCATGGCCTGACGTCACGCTGTCGACCGTTTCCGTGACAACAACCCACTTTAATGACTTCAGGCTATATTAGTAGCTGAATGACTAGTATTAGAATGTTTTTATGTCCAATGTATTTGGATTGCACTATAAAATGCATTTGAAATTAAATTAACTTTTCAGGATTCCAATGGAAAAATAGCACAAATAGCACATCTACAAGCTTTTTGAGTCTTTGTGTTTTGTGTGTGCATAACTTCCTCTTGCTGTGTTGCCAGTTTTGCAAGAGAAACAAGTGGCCAGGTCTATAAAAACAAGCACAAATGAAAATAGCATATCTACAAGCTCACATGCAGCGACACATTGTGAGGTTGTACATCTGTTATTTAAAGTCATAGCGAACAAAATATTCAAATTTTGAATATTTTTTTTAAACAAAATAACAAAAATGGCACAAAACATTTTTAGATGGATGTCCGTGGACAATTACATATTCATCTGGGGTTCCTTAACATGAAGAAATGTGGAAACCACCGGTTTTAAACAACATTAGGAAACGAGTCCAAATAAGCAACTACTGTAGTACTGCAAGTACTGTTTAGAAACAAACGGGTACAGCGAGTACTCTGACAACGGGTACAATGTGTATTGCATCGGGTGGGGCATGCATTCACAGCTTGGATCGTTCCCAATATACGTGGTCCCCAACTAGGCTGTCTAGTTTGACAATATAACATATTATCTGAAATATTATACATTATAATGTTTATTTTGAGTGGCCAGCTGAGTGGCTAGAGACAGAGCTTCTATAGTGCCAGCTCATCCAGGTGTCCCTGAATAACAGCTCACCCTCATCGGAGCCATCTGAGCAGCCTTCAGCTGGGTGAAGCAGTAAAAAAGAATCCCTTTACCTGAGGACAGACAATACTCCCCATTGTTGTTCATGTGACCTTGATGGCAGGAATGTGCTGTAGATTTTTTAACTAGTGTAGCTATGTCGCTCGCGCTCGCACCGATTCAATAATTGAACGTTAGTACATTTACCTTTGCAAACGTCACCTCTGTAATTTAATTAGTTCATGAATCCATCAGCCACTGTTATCCAACTCTTATTAGTAGGCTACGAATAGTTTAGACTACTTCAGATAGAACATGACCCCTACAGTAGTAGGATACTTAGCAGGTGCGAAAACCGCAAATGACTCAAATTCCCATCATGGGCGCCGCACCGGACAGCCCTACCGTCAGCTCACCCCTGCTTGACGGTGTGTACGTGATATTCCATAGAGACAGAGTGTATGAGCGATGGTGTGTTTGTGTTACCTCACTGTATGTTCCATCAGGGTTGCATACAGGCACAAAGACCTGAGGGAAGAGCTTCTTGGCCTGCTGCTCTGTGTACTTCTTCTCTGCCACGCACCTGGATGTGTCTGAGGACAAATCACTCAAATATTCAGCAACTCATAATCCAATCCTTAACCCAAATCACTATTATTTCACATTGCTCAACAAGAAGAAAGAAGGGTGGCACAGTGGCTCATTGGTGTCGCTTCACAGCAGGAAGGTCCTGCCGGAGCACTTGCACTAGCCTCGACGACCTTACAGGCGTATGCACGATATCCATTCCTCTCTTTGGGGTTTCTGCCACTCCAAGACATGCAAGGCACTGGCCTTAGAGCTGGTTGCTAGTCCCCATGGGAGCTGCTCAGTGGCGGCCCACAGCTTATTATAGTTAGGATGGGTCAAATGCAATGGACAACATTTCCCCACAGGGAACAATAAAGTCTAACTTAATAGCGAACTTCAGGTCAGACTGAGATGCTGAAGTTGAAAGAGCAGAGCAATGAAAGGAGGGGAAAAAGGCAGCCAGGGAAGGGACAGAGACAGAAGGGAAACAATTCAAGACTGATCGGAAGTGGCGGATGCTTCTGTGGCTGGGAATAGAACCAACACCCCAGTCTTATTAGGAGCAAATCAGTCGAGGCCGCACTGTGCATGCAGCCCACTGGCCAAGTGGTAAATCCATTAGTGCGCTAGGCAGCTCGCACTCTCCTGGAGAACATTCCACTCATCCAAGGAAAGGGCTGATGCACGGGGAAAACGGCCTGGGCTGAGACCTGACCCCCCCCCCCAACACACACACACACACACACACACACACACACACACACACACACACACACCATCTATCTCTCTCTGTGTGCGTGCCCCACTCTCTCTCCCTAATCTTCGTCTTCTCTATCGTCTTGCGTATTCTGTCCTCTGAGGTTATAAAAGTGGGTCATGGCACTTTTCACCTCTGCATAGCCGAGGCCCTTTCTTTCCTCGCATTGCGTCTCCCGGGCAGAGCCATATGGATCGTCTTCACTGTCCAGATCCGCTTGCTTCATCTCCCTGTGCCACACCGCAGCCAGCTGTGCAACCTCTCAGGAGATGGCGGACAGCGATGGGACACTTGACGGTAACTTCGAGAGGCACGCTATTTGGCCGACGCGACACTATATGCCTGTCTGGCTGGCACGGCCAAATAGAATTAAAACAATGACTCATGGTAAGTTAAAAATAAATATAAAGAAATTCACCAGTCTGGTGAGGGAGGCTCTGTGTCGCTGGCGTTAGCCCGCGGTAGAGTGTCCATTAGAGTCAGGCGGGGAATGGAATGCATTGCTGGTTTCTCTCAGTCTAATGTGTATGCGTGCGTACGTGCGTGCATGCGTGTGTGTGTGTGTGTGTCATTGTCACTGGTGTGGAGAGAGAGGGCAAGACGCTCAATATTCACGGAGGAGGGAAACAGGGAGCTCTAATGTTAGCCGCAATGGAAAACCTCGTGCATCGTCCTTCTCCAGAGGGGGGCTGCAACCAGAAAGAAAAAAAAGAAGCAGCCTGGAAAAAATGACAGGACACTTGAATCATATGTGAGTCCAATGATAGAAAACAAATGTGGTGCCAGCCTCGCCATCCTTAAACACAAACCCATCCCTGTGCTTTTAAGGCAAAGTCCCGCTCCTCGCAGTTATTTCGGCAGTCGACTCGAGAAACCCCTTGATCGACCCCCCCCCCCCCCCCCCCATTCCCACACCCCAGACCCCAATCCTCCCCTAGCTCCCACCCCCGCCCCCCCGCCCCCGCAGCCTTCCTGAATTGAGGAGTCGTCGGTGGCGGGAGGGACGGGGGGACGGGAGGGACGTCTGGGGCAGACTCCCAGACCCAACGTTATTGACGCATTCAATACGACTTTTCATGGACTCTTGTCCCTTTCAGCTTCATAGCTGGAATCCTCCATTCTCTCTCTCTCTCTCTCTCTCTCTCTCTCTCTCTCTCTCTCTCTCTCTCTCCCTGCGCTGTCTGTCCACCACATCCAGATGTCCAGCTTGAAGACGTTGCCATAGAGACCCAGTATGCGGGCACACACAATTGCAGAATGTTTTTTTCCATCATATGAGAGTTCTCATTCAACTGGGCCCTGAACACACACTCTCTCTCTCTCTCTCTCTCATTCCCCCTATTAGTGATCTAATATTGTAATGGGTAAGAATGGGGCATTGTCTCCAGTCTGTAGAGCAGTTGAAGTAGTGGTATATGGAGTTTAGTGAGTGGGGCGGAGGTGGGAAGGGGTAGGGGGTGGGGGGTGTATGGGTTCTTCTTCCTTCCAGCACTAGCAACAATGAGGGAGTTTGTGAGCCGCCCTGACCTTATTGCCTCATGTCACGTTAAGGCTTCTCGTCACGCATGCCCATGCAGGCGTCCTCGTCCACTATGAATGTATGATATATGGTGACCATCAGCACATTAATTCTTGTCAAGATGTTTCATTCAAGTGCCCCCCCCCCCCCCCCCACCCCTTGACATTGCGCTGCTGCATAATTCATTTGAATTCACCCGAGGCCATATAAGCCTCCATTTCTAATCATTAAGGATGTCGTGGACTCCCTGCGAGTGCTGCACTGTGTTGTAATGGAAAGAAAAGGACAGTTGAGCAGAGGAAAAATATATAAGTAAACAATGGCTGATGGTAAACAAATATCTGATATAATTAAAGACTATACTGAAGTCAATAAACTGTATTCATTGTAGGCATATAAATTAGATAGTGCAGCAGTATGAGCATATGTGACCGAGCCTGGCAAAATGGTCCTCAACTCGCCTATAATGAAAAGGGAGAAAATCGCTAAATAAACTTGATTTCTTTTTTTTGTGTGATTTTCGTTTTTTTCATATTAACACAGTTTGAATGTTGAAGAAGGTTTTCATTCCAACAGATTGTTGATTTGGTCAAATTAAATGTATGTATTTATGGCAAAAGAAAAACCCTTTCTTCGCTCTATGAAATGTGTCAACCCCAGTCACCCTCCCAGGGCTAAAATAATCAATTATGCTGAAATGAATTTAACCCAGAAGTTTCTGCTGTGAACCCCTCCGCCGCATTTGAGAGTATCAGGCGGCGCTGAAGCGTGACTCATGACCTGACCTTTGCATGGCCCTCGGATGACCTCCAGCTGGGGGTCGCGGCACTTGGCACGGAGGAACTCGCAGCGTGATGTGAAGGTCCGACCGTCTGAGGCACACAGAGGTTTCCGAGGACCCCCGCTGCATTCCATGTTACACTCTTTGTCCTGATCCACCCGCAGAAACTGCAACAGTAACAAGACAAAAAATAAAAACAGTGAGAAAGACAACCCATATAGGGGATGAGTGGGGGAAGAAGCTTATGTTTAATGAAACATTTCCCTGAATCAATGAACTCTGTACTCAAACGGTTTAATCTCCCCCACAGCAGGTGTGATTCTGGAGGGATTTATGAAGTCTAAATACAGGGTGTGATTGGAGCTCAAGTAGGGGCCAAATGCCTTTTTAAAACATAGGCCAATATTCCAAAAAAGTCAGCCCACGCCCTACGGGACATGGGCTGTCCATTGCTACAGCTCATATTGAGTGATTGTCAGTTCCTTTCTGGACTCCGGCCTGTATCAGAGGTGCTAAAACTGGCATAACATCCTCCCATAAATATGTTATAGAGGGCCTGATGAACAACCCAGAGATTAGATTCAATTTATTGTCACTGCACATAGTATACAAATACTTTGACAATGAAATGAAGAGTGGCGTCTACTCTAGCCAGAAGTGCAATACAGTAAATGCAGTAAATGAGAGAATAAATACAGAAAAATGTACAGTATGTACAGTAATGTATACAGAATAATAAATAGAATAAATAGTAATGAGTATGATGGGAGAACCAAGCATAATATGGATAAGTACATGAGAAGAAATAACTGTACAGTGCAAGCAATGCATGATGAAGATAATATAAGCATATATACAGTGTGCACATCCACCACCCACACATACCCATACTCTCTAACATGCTAACTAGGGTGGAGCAGTGCCGGGAAAATAACCTCTGGGGGAGATTGGTTTGGCACTCCTCAATTTGACTTACATTTCCCTCAACCCAGAGTTGTGAATCAATCAGTGAATCTGATGAATCTGGTCACAATTCAAAGTGAGACTATTTTTGCTGCGACATTGTAATCTGTTTGTAACCTCCTCCCCTTGGAAATAAATAAATAAATAAATAAATAAACACCTGAAGTTCCAGACTAATATCTACGCTGTGATTTTTGTCTGGCCATGCCAGGCTACTGTTATAACTGCCTAAAGCCTCATTTATGCTTCATCTTCGTACAACTGTGTCCCTATAGTCGCAATTTCAGTTGAAAATCTATATTTTTTACATTTATTTTCAGGTTCAGTGGGGTTAGGTATGGTTTTAATAGCGACTGTCAGGGAGCCGTGCCGTGCCGTGTCTTGTCCCGGGTTAAGAGAGGAGGAGTAGGGATAAGACTTGAGTGATGCTTCCTCCCTCCTTTTGTCCGTGCCAACACCTGTGTGTAGGCATTCACCTGGAATCGCTCTGGAATATGTTTTACTCAACCATTATTGGGGAAAAAAAAGAAACAAGGATGCAGACTCCCGGGCTGAACGCGTCGGATCACCTGTGTCAATGCCGCCATTGTATATCTGCCGCGGCGGTATGAATCCCCCAGCCCTCGCCACGGGGGCGGACAGCAAGCTGTGACTGCTACAATGAATGAAAAGGGCTGAATGAAATAGCTGCTTGAATACACGAGATGTCAGGGGTTTGGTGCTGCTGCTACAGTAATGAGTAGTGGGGTTTTCATAGTGTTTGCATGATTCATGCAATTGTCTGAAATAATAAGTAATGAATGATGAGAAGTATAGACGACGACCGCTTGAGGCCACCCGTTTTTGTGTAGTCTTTCTATCCGTATAAGTCACACACACACACACAGGTGCTGTTTTCTCTCGTGCACACACACACACACAGGTGCTGTTTTCTCTCGTGCACACACACACACACAGGTGCTGTTTTCTCTCGTGCACACACACACACACAGGTGCTGTTTTCTCTCGTGCACACAGGGTGAATACTTTGTCTATAAAGACTTAACTGTCCTCTAACACTCCTTTTGTCCTTTAGAAATGACAATATTTGCATGCATGGATTTTTGTCTTTGTTGAGTTTCCCATGTCTTGTTTTGTACCTCCTTGTTGGTGTGCGTTCAGTGATGCATGCATGCTGCGTCTAAGACAACAGCCCTGAATGCCTTTTCTTTCAACTGTTCACAGATAGATACACATGTATGTAATGTAAGTACGGTATGTGCATACAGTACAGTATGTACACGCTCACGCTCTCTCTCTCTCTCCTTCTCACTCACACACACACACACACACACACACACACACACACACACACACACACACACACACACACACACACTGACACACACACACACTGACACACACACACAAAGACACAAAGACACATACACACTCCTGCGGCGCACGCACGCACGCACGCACGCACGCACGCACGCACGCACGCACGCACGCACGCACGCACGCACGCACGCACACAAATCAAAAAGGCAGAGAATCAAAGCCCCCTCTCAAAGGTAGGCCATATAAATCCATTGTAAGTTATTAAATGACAGGGCAAGGCTACATACAGAGAGAAAAGAGAGACATATCATCCAAGCAGAGGGGCGGGATTATCACCAATAAAAAAAATTAGCTGTGTCTGACATCTTACAAATGGAGTGAGGGATGGGTAGTGCCTCCCCCCATCTCCTTCAACATGCAGACCCCATAGCCCACCACAACCCAGACCCTGCAAGCCCCCAGCCCTGCATTCATTGAGAGGAGCAGGGCTGCAGGGCTGGCTGCTTGGGTCTTTGTTGCACCTGGAAGAGGGTTGGCTGGGACAGCGGCATCGCCCTGGGCCGGTGGTGTGTGTGTGTGTGTGTGTGTGTGTGTGTGTGTGTGTGTGTGTGTGTGTGTGTGTGTGTGTGTGTGTGTGTGTGTGTGTGCGCGTGTGTGTGTGTGCGTGCGTGTGCATGTGCATGTGTGTGTGTGTGTGTGTGTGTGTGTGTGCGTGTGCGCGTGTGTGTGTGCGTGCATGGTCGGGCTTCTGTCAGCCCTACTCATAAATCTTCCCCGGAGGAATCAGAGAGGAGAGGCCCGTTGGAACACATTGGAAGAGAGAGAAGCCACTGTTTGGTTTGAATGAATTAAAAAGAAAAAAGATATATATATATATATTTCTTCTCTTTGCTGCTGCTTTTGAAACTGATGTGATGTCAGCCTTCTTTTTTTCCACCACTCTTTCAATTAGTGTCTGCCAGACAGAGAGGTGATGGAGAGGTGATGGAGTCCCTTAATGCGATATTCAGGCTGTTAGCTGAAACACCTGTTATTTCATTGCCCAGTTCTCGGCCCCTCTGTCATTGGGGGGGCTGAGGGTTTAAGAGATTGTGCGCATCGCTGCTTCTGACTGACAGTGTCCCACATAGACACAGACTCTCCCTCTGTCCTCCCACCCAAGTCTGGACATCCCTCAGCGGTGGCGAGTCTGGTGACCTCTCGTCACCCTTCACCCCGTCTTTCACAGCTCACCCCGTCCCATTTGAGGCCAGCAGACATGATGGACTGCTCAGAAAATTGTTTCCGCAGAATACCAGAGCCCTGCCAGGCCACGATCAGCTCCGATAATGTGTAAGTGTGTCCAATGACGCTTGGCGGTCGGCCTCCGTCCCCCTGCTCACACCACACCGCTATTATCACTTCTCTGTTGCGGCCGGCCAACAGACTGACAACCCAAACACGGCCATTCAGCAGCGCAGCATCTCGCTAGACGTCTACAGTATACAACGCGCAGCAGAGCGCCAAACGCCCGCCACTTTTTTGCCACACAGCTCCCAGAATGAAGCATCCAAATCACAGTTAGCCATGAAATCAGCCACCCATGAAATCAGCCACCCATTCTGCCCTGAGAGAGACGGACGGGCAAATGGCAGCAGATATACAGTGCTATTTATTTCACACTTTGCACTTTGCCACAGGGGTAGCAGGTTGAACAAAATAGTGAAAGGAACACACTGGAGAGGCTATGCTTGATGCTGTCATCGAACAGCACAGTCCCTATTGCAGATTTTGATAGCCTTCATTCATTGTACGACTGCATTGCCCATCGAAAATAACACTGAAACACAGGATTGGTTGAAGATCTATATATTCTTTCTGGCAAGCGACACAAGGACGAGATAGCAGATACTCTACCGCCCTGCTCTGTCGAGACACACACAAACAAACAAGGTCTAATACCACCACTTTTACTGAAAATCATCCCTCCATGTTCTGATAATTACCGTAATGATACTAAAACCTGAAGTGATGGATGTGCAAGGCTGCGGCACAGCGCCGTCACTCCCCTGATGTCTCATTCTAAACTTTCAACTCAATGACACCGCAATTGTGCACCCACAGCAACCAGGGCATGCAGTGATGGATGGCCCACTGCCCTGGACCCATCCAGCGCAAGTTTCTGCTGCTGATTTACTGTCTGTCTTCAGCTAGAGGGAGAAGAAGGACCCACGCAAGACAGGACAGGACACATATTGTGGCTTAAATCCATTTATGGCAGAAATCCTTTTTCTGCTCTCTTTCAGTGCATCTTTCCCCCATTTTGCATTCTCTCTCTCTTTGTTCCTCCCTTCTCTTATCCTTTGCTTGATCTTTCTCGAAAGATGCTTTATGCATCTGCTGAAATAATACAATAAGAGGTTGGCAAAAGAATAAGAGAAGGGGGAGGAAGAAGGAGTGTAAGGGAGAGTTTTTTTTTCTCCCCTCCTTTTCCAAGACCAACCGGCATACAAATCAAATCCTATTACCTCCCCCTGGCTCTGCAGCATTGTGGGACTGAATGGAGTGCTGCGGAGGCGAGCCTCCAGCAGAGAGCGCATTGAGGGCCGATAAGGGCCTTCTGGACTGAGAGGCCCCCTCTTCCAGCACCCCGTGAGGCCCCTCACACCACGGCCTTGAAGGGTCAATGGGGGCCCCAGCTGAGAGCCGTGGCAGACGTGTTAAATGGCCTTGGCGGGAGTTTCCTCCGTGGACGCTGGGATGCAAAGGAGGATCATTAGTTTCCAGCATGGCGGAAAGGGAAGAAAGTGACAGCCTTTAACCAGGCTATTAACTCAATCAAAGGCAAACGCGTTTAATTGCTGTTAAAGACGTTTAAAAGAAAGAAACAGTGGTGAGGAAAGGCCACTGATAGTCATGGGGGGATGCAGATGTATTCTCTGTGCAGGTGCACAGCTTTATGAAAGAAGCGCCGGCAATAGAGGCCATATATTATGCATTTAAAACAGGTTGGAACAAGAGGCACTCATTGTCCCCATCTTTTTTTAGCTAACAATTCCAGACTCTCATAAGCCATGGAAAAATTCGGCCTAATGAATAACCTAGGCAGGTTTCCAATATTTTCAGTGGCCTGTTCAACCTCAACTATGCACAAAATATCTGACATATTGAAACGGTTTCTCCAAAATAACCATAACCAAAGCTCTCCTGTGTCATTGAAACAAAAAGCCAACAATCAGTCCCAAAGCCTCTATAAAGGATAAATCCAGTGCTCTGCATGCTATCCCAGTCAGTATAGAAAGCCCAATGGCCTCCATTGGCACAATATGACATACGGTAAATGAAAATGTATTTAACAGGATAGAAGTGTGCATTGAAATAAATCTCTTATTTGTTACAGTCAAATCCACAGTATAGTGGGTTGTGCATCACACCGCATCCATTTGAAACACCACTGTTTCAAATGCCACAGCCGCCGACTAACACTGTTAGTGGGTGGCTGTGGCTCAGGAGGTAGAGCAGGTCGTCCAATGATCCCTGGGTCAGTGGTGCGAATCCACATGTCAAAGTGTCCTTGGGCAAAACACTGAACCCTACATTGCCTCCAATGAGTTGGTCGGTGTGAGCTCGCCACCATTGGTGTGTGAATGTGGGAAGTGAGGACGCTGGCGTCGACTGTTCGCCGCTTCATCCCCCAATGTATGAATGAATGAACCATTGTAAAGCGCTTTGAGCACTTGGAAAAGCGCTATAAAAATGCAATTCATTACTGTATCTTTGTGGATACACAGACCTGAAAGCTTCAGTTCAAAAACCTTATTTATCTCTGCTCGTATCACTGCGTGCGTGCGTGCGTGCGTGCGTGCGTGCGTGCGTGCGTGCGTGCGTGCGTGCGTGCGTGCGTGCGTGCGTGTGTGTGCACGTGTGCGTGCGTGTTGTGTGTGTGTGTGTGTGTGTGTGTGTGTGTGTGTGTGTGTGTGTGTGTGCACGTGCACGCGTGTGTTGTGTGTGTATGTGTGTGCGCGTGCGCATGCGTGTGTCTGTGTGTCTGTGAGTGTGCATCGAAGTGGGAATGCATGCAGAGGTGCGCCTGCACAATGCAACACTTCCTCCCACATTCCACAATTCTTAGTGCCGACAGGGATAGAGCTTCTGTGACCCCCTCAACCCCAGGTTAACAACTCATGGCCATTTGTTTCCAATTGGATATTAAGGCATCTTCACACTGCCCATAAATAACGGAGCTGGGGGCGGCGGCTGTCACATCAACCTCTAAATCACAAGGGTAAGCCTCTGACAGTGTGCATTCCTCAGCCACTTCGGCCTCCGCTCTGCAGAACTCTATCATTCCTCCCTTAGCACCATACGTGCACTTGACTGTAGCCATAAAAAAGATGCACTCTGCACATGGGACTTCTGGGTAGAAATCGATTGACTGACTGCTGCTGCCAGTATAGGCTACACTGGGACCTTTGTGCTCTCCTCCTGTAAACAACAGCATTTTACTCGGAGACAATAGACCCGCTGATGATCGCAGTCTAGTCCCAAAAGAGTGCATTGTCATCAGAGCTATTGGATGGAACCCACGACTGCATACTTTGCCTCTGCGCTGCTGGCACAACCAAACGTGCACAGCACGGAAAGACGGGCAGGCCGGTAAGCAGGCAGTTCCAGAATAATGCTGCTAACAGGCCCATCAACACCTAAACAAGCCAGCAGAGATAAGCAGCAGCCCTGCCATCTGGAACTGTCACACGACTTGCAGGCAGACACACCGAGGCTCTGTCAGCAAAAAGGGAGAGCACAGAAACTTTGACTTGCCAAGACAAACCTTGTCACATGCAGAATTTGGTCGTTCCATCCAGAATTATGTCAGCTATAATTTTGTGGGGGTGTTGGAGACATATTAACATTACCAAAAATATAAATATCTAATACATATCTCAAATATTATTAAAAGGTGTGTGTGTGTGTGTGTGTGTGTGTGTGTGTGTGTGTGTGTGTGTGTGTGTGTGTGTTGTGTGTGTGTGTGTGTGTGTGTTGTGTGTGTGTGTGTGTGTGTGTGTGTGTGTGTGTGTGTGTGTGTGTGTGTGTGTGTGTGTGTGTGTGTGTGTGTGTGTGTGTGTGTGTGTGCAGGATAAACACTCAAAAATGTCAGAAAGGAGTACAGGAACTTATAGAAAAGACAAAGAATTAAATGAATGTGAATTGATCATGCTTTCTCTTGTATTTTTCATTATCTCCCTGTTTTATATGTTTATATATAACTATAGCTATTACGCATGAAAAGCATATTATGTAGGCCTACATCTTGACATTGAATTGTTTGAAACCTGTAAGATGCAGATTTTGACTTAAAGGGGCTTTCTGACCAAACCGTGGCCATCGTCCTAATACCGCCTCGGTTTTTAACCAGTGGTCCAGGGACCACCAGTGATCCTTGAGGGAGGGGGTTCCAGGTGGTCCCCAGCTAAA
Organism: Electrona antarctica; assembly: GCF_951216825.1. NCBI lineage: Eukaryota > Metazoa > Chordata > Actinopteri > Myctophiformes > Myctophidae > Electrona > Electrona antarctica. The sequence goes on from NC_136791.1 coordinate 9,274,862, forward strand.
TGATGGAGCGTTGGTAACCAAATGGACCCTTATATATCTTTAACTCTTGAGAGCGTAAAATGAAACCAATGTGTCCATTTGGTTTCATTTTACGTTCTCAAGAGTTAGATTATTGTTATAAACACCTGCATTACTTCATTTATAAGAAGTGTACACAATTAGAGAATGTAGAAGAATATTTATATAATATTTATAACATCTGCCTGTTATCTCTCCTTAATGATACCAACATCAATACAGCATGGAATTGTGGACAAAATCTTACACACATCTTAACAACAACAAAATATTCTTTAGTTTTGAGTCTGAGAGGCTAAATGTCATGAAATATGGTGGTCCGTACATGGCTCAAATGCAATGAAAAGGATTGATTGATTGATTGATTGATTGATTGAAATATTAACAGTTTGCATAATTACAGTACAATTCAAGCACAACTCAACTTAACTGTGAGTGGACGACCCAATAAAGCATTACACTTGTTTACAAGAGGGTCCACCTTGTTCAATTCATCAAAAAAAGGGTTGAAACCCACTGTCCTACCGTCAGAGCGGAGAACTTCTGAGCGCGCCCGGCGCACAGGAGGCAGAGGACGACCAACAGCGAGTAGACGCGCATCCTGACGCTGGCTGGGCAGTAGGCTATACGTTCCAAATTACGCACGGTCGAAAATTCAACACTATGGTGCCTTGGCTGCCTTCACCCAAAACAACAGCGTGTGTTTATAAAAATGTGTGAAAATCCAGAGTATTCCGTTCAAAATTCCGGTGGTGGAAAAGCCTGTTGCATGGGGGGACTTCGTCTCCTTCCTCTTGGTCTATACCAAAACGTTTGTGTAGAAACTCTTATTTCTGGATAAACCCCCTGTGTCCTGACCTTTCCCCTCCCTAAACGTCTCTCCCTTTCTGCTTCTCTCCAATTCGACTTCTTTTACTCCACACCCCCGCCCTCTCCTCGTATTTTGTGGACGAGATCCCTTATCGGATGCAGGCAGTTCCTTGCCGGTAGGTAGGTATACGTTTTGAAGGAGTCTCTACGTCTGCTGCTGGTAGCCAAAGGCAAACACGACAGGTATTTATTTTCTTTCCCCGCTTGTCTTCCCTCCGCAGACCACAACAAGTAATCCTTTTTATAGAATGCCTGGGTATGAAATTCGCTTGGCAGTGGAAGGGATCATCAGACACATGCCGACGACTCGGGAGGGTATGATGAAAGTTAAACGCAGTCTGGGCTTTGAGCAGCGCACAGCCTTCAAGTCCATCTCATAAAGCTCAACTCTCCCTTTCTCGGCGCATGCACGTTGCACACGCACGCGCACGGACGGACGCGAAGCGAGAGAAGATTGCGCACCAAATGTGTGTATATGTAATCATGTATACCCAACCGTGTATAAGCCCCTATGGGCTTGGCTTATAGGCTATAATAAATTAATAATAAATAAACAACACAAAAATGGTTTGGAGGTGGAAAAAATTGGGATGAAAAGAGAATAGGCCTACGATCATTATATGATATCTCACGAAAACCTTTGTGAAAAAGAAAAAAGTCGGGTACATGTAAAATTATAACCTAATCATCTGAGTTGTGATGACGAAATAAATATATCATAGGCCTAATTGGGCACAGCAGGTCCGTAGGCTACTGGTGGTGAGTGGTGATACACGAATAACCACATTTTCCCACAATTATCCCCTTATAAACAACTAACTCATCTGATAAATCATATAGACAAAAATACATCCTTATTATGGACAAACTCAATGTGTGGAGCTTGGACTTGTTGGAGCGCATGACAGCTCCCTTGGCCGTCCGTTTGTTTGTGTCACTATACTCCCATCTACTGGCATTTGTAAGTAATCACAACCCACTGTCTTCTTTCTTGGCTGACTAGAGAGAGAGCGAGAGAGAGAAGCGTGAATTTAACGGAATTAACTTCTAAATTCGCGTAAAAGAAAATCAAAAAAACAATTATGGCGGCTATCTCTATCCATCTATTTATATAGTCTTATTTATAAAGCAGTTTTAACGGGTGCACGTTATTATTATACATTCTGGAAACAGCCAGCCAATTGGAGACGGTTTTACTCTAGCAGTGCCTCGGGAGGCGTGGCATGCTAACCATTCCGTTCCAAACATATTATTTGCAGCGTTTAAGTTGTATTTAAACGCAAGAATTCGATGAGTTATGTTATTTACCCTCAGTAGGGGGTGCATTTTAGTTAACTTTATTTTTTCTTCTTTTTTTGTAGACCGTGACCAACAGTGTTATGTCAACACGTTACTATGGTTCCAGTTGTACTTTGCCCTATCTGATTGATTGAAGTATTTATTTCAACCAATTTTTGGATGCCCCGCCAACATGGTGGGGTAATTTAAATTGTGAAAGATAGCATAGGATATTAGGAAAATGTTATGATTGAACACCACATGATCAACACACATGTAACCTAACAGTTTGGTATAACTATAAATGAGGTCGGATAAATATATATATGCAGCATTTACATATCTATAGTCCTATGCAAATGAAAAACACCTCAAAATAGATAAAATATACATTACGGTATGTTAATCTTGCTCTTGATCCATGTCAATGAGATTAATTATATACCGGTAGCCAACGCCGTAGGCTATTTGAGATTTGTGTTGTAGGCCCGTTTAAACTCGATTTTTATTATTTTTGAAAATAGCAGATCTACAAGCTCACTTAAATAAAACTTAAATGAAAAGTATTCGCAGTTTTTACTTTAATAAAACATTGTGAGATTATTACCCCTCTTATTTACCCTCAGTGGGGAGTGCATTTTAGTTAAAGGGACACTTCAGTGTCTCTGATGTCATGGACACTGGGCTCATTTACTGGACTACAATTCCCATAATGCTTTGGTGCACTGCTCCTCCTTGTGGAGGACATGTAGTCCAGGAAGTAAATGAGCCCAGTGGGCTCACTGCTAAAATCTAAAATATCTAAATCCACATAATTACACATATACAAAACCCCAGGAAAGTGTTCTAAATCTTTTTGCAAAAAGGGTGGTGTCCCTTTAAATGTTTTCATTTTTTTTGTGGACCGCGACATAAAGTGTCATGTCAACACGTTAGTTTGGTTCCAGTTGTACGTGAAGTTATATGATTGATTGAAAAATTTATTTCAACCAATTTTTGGATGCCCTACCGAAATGGTGGGGCTATTTGAATTGTAAAAGAAAAGAAAGGACCTTAGGTAATAGGTATATATGTTATAGCAACACCACATGTTGTGTAGTGACTGTAGTCTACCAGCATGCCTGATTATGCTGTAATTAGGTCAGATATAGGGATATAGGTTCACTTTCATCAGATCTCTATCATGCGTCTTTGGCCTTGTTTTTCTGTAACGTTAGTTGTTGCGGTTTGCATATCTATGATGTGCATAGCCTACATCATAGATATGCAAACCGCAACTACAAGTAACATTATAGGCCTACCTCAAGATAGATAAAATATACATTATGATAATATAGTAACTAAAGTTTTCAAATACCATGTATGTAGTTGAGTATTAAAAGTAGGCTACAATATTTGGACCCGAGATCTAGTGTAGAGTAGAAACTAAATTATTGGAAATTGGAAATACTCAAGTAAAGTACAAATACCTAAAGTACAGTAATTAACTTAAATGTACATAGGCCTACTAGTTACTTCAGTGGTTCCCAAAGTCATCTGTCCGTCCCTATGTTTAGAGTACCAACAGGGGGCGCTGTTGCACCACTCACTTCAGACGTCTGATTTTACAATATAAATGGGGGTCTCAGAGATAGAAATGCCTTACATTGGGGTTCGTAGACTAATGCATGTCAAACTGGGGGTCCTTGAATTTAAACGGGTTGAGAACCACTGCTAGAGCCGTAAAAATCTTCTCGTATGGGGGTCCCTGGCATATCTTTCCAAATGGGGGTCCGTGGGCTAATTACTGTCAATTTGGGGGTCCTTGACGTGGAAGGTTTGGGAACCAGTACAACCCAGATTCGGCACAAACAAGGGACTAAATTATTTTCGCTCCTATGCCACCAAAATGTGAAACGCCCTACCAACAGCCATTAAGACATGCGAATCCCTTGACTCCTTCAAAACAGCTCTCAAAGGGCACCTCCAAATCGAAACTGGCCGCCGTAAAATCGGAATCCCCTTTTCCCCTCACTGTATATGTTTCTTTTCCCTTTTTACCTCCTTTATGATGAATTCCTGTTCTGTTCTTTGGCTATAGGCTATAGAAGTGTCTATTTGTATTTTGTACGTCTCTAAATGTTTTGATGAATTGAACAAGGTGGACCCTCTTGTAAACAAGTGTAATGCTTAATTGGGTCGTCCACTCACAGTTAACAGTCTTTGTATTGAGTTTGTGCTTGAAATGTACTGTAATTCTGCAAACTGTTAATACATATTTCAATCAATCAATCAAAAACCTATTTTTACATACTGTAGTGCCTACCTAGTCGCTTCTTTGGGGCTTGTTTTCATAGACCCGGTTGCTTATTATTGCAAAATCTGGCAACAGTGCTTCCGTCGCTGTTTTTCCGCTTCCTTCCTCCCTCCCGGCTCTCTCTCTCTAGTCTCTCTCCAGCAGAAGCTGCGTGGTTGTTGTTGTTCAACAGCACATTTCACCACCTATATCTGGACAGATTGGAACACTCCTCTCATCATGTCGTACCAGGACGAAGAAGTAGACACTAGCGTATGTGTTTCTTCCATTCCACATTTAAACGAGTCCATACAGAAAGTAACTAATGGTCAAGAAGGTGTCGTTAGCTAGTTGGCTAACGTAGCGTGTTAGCTATAGCATCACCCGGCATGGAGGGTATATGTCTTATGATGATGATGATGAGGAACCCATCTGTCAGCATGATCGTGACTGTCAAATTGTGTCAATACTGGGCAAATGTGTTTAAGATCTAAATCTAAACATTTGCAAGATCATTAACTACATTACAAGTTAAGCCCGAAGATACTGAAGTGCTAGCAGCAGTGCAGCTAACGCCAACATGAGCAAATAACAATATCAGCTGTTAAGTACATGTATTGTAAAATATGAATCTTGATTGACTGTGTGATTCTTTAATGTCTTCACAGTACGATCCCTATTCCTACACCTCGGGGGGGACCACCACTGCCGCCGCCACCACCAATGATTACGAAGGGCACACCGGTTTGTCAAATCCATCTTTTAAAAGTGACAGCTGTTGTTATTGCACTGGTGCAGTTTGTACTGTAGCCATATTATGTGGCTCATTGGTTTGTTTGTGGTCTTGTGTATGGTTGCAGGTGACCCCAAAGCAGACCTGGCCTACGAGAGCCGGCAGTATGAGAGCCAGCAGACCTCCTACCACGTGATTCCAGAGGTGATCAAGAACTTCCTGCAGTATTTCCACAAGACCACCTCGGACCTGATTGACCAGAAGGTGTATGAGCTGCAGTCCAACCGCGTGTCCAGCGAGAGCATCGAACAGAAGATCTATGAGATCCAAGATGTGTATGAGAACAGGTACATGTTTCGTTTATCCATTTGTTGTATTGATCCTGCATCCCTCAGTCCTAGCCCTAGAATGTCTGTGATCATACATATATTATCATATATTCCTGAATACACAGCCATAGATCACCCCTATCTGCTTCTGGTTGTGGCGCAACAAACACTCCGTTTGTACTCGCCCATTAAATAATTCCAAAGACTTGGAGTAAGATATAGTCCTCTACTTTCATATCAATGTGAAAGTTCTTGCACAAAACACGTATTTAGTCAAATATCTCCACTTTTTCACGAGCTGCACCCGGACGGCTTTCTCTCCGGGCAAAGGGGCCCGGAATTACAGCTGGACTGAATTTATCAAAACTTCCTCTGATCATCACAAACGTTGCTTGTAGTGCTGTATTCTTTGCGTTGAGGGTGTCTTCATACCGGCCTCTCTTTTCTCCTCTGTCTGCAGCTGGAACAAGCTTACTGACCGTTTCTTCAAGAATTCTCCTTGGCCAGAGGCTGAGGCTATTGCTTCCCTTGTTGGCAACGGTAAGTCTGTCACTGTTACATGCTGAAGTTGATTACATAATGACTTGTTAGATGTATATCATACATGTGACTGTGAAGGACATTTCCACTTCAGTCCACTACATTCACTACTCAGATTATAGAACTATTATGTATGCGACCAAGTTTAGCCAAAGTACATGGACATGCATTGAACAGTTGAGTTACTTTTTGACTATTGGAGTGGGTTGAGTGAAGAGAAGACGTTGCGATATGATGATCACTCTCCGGTATGACCGGATGGCAGAGACATCACATCACAGTGTATCACATTGTGACATGTTACATCCCTCTAGATGCTGTGTTCCTGATCCTTTACAAGGAGCTTTACTATAGACACATCTACGCCAAAGTCAGCGTGAGTGACCGGCCGCTTGATGGAAGCACTTCTAAAATTGCATCTTCATATGTCCCAAGGATGAATACCTAATATTTGATTTGTTTGCAAATTGTTTGATAACGCAGGGTGGACCGACTTTGGACCAGAGGTTTGAGTCATACTACAATTACTGCAATCTCTTCAACTACATTCTCAGTAAGTAATGCTAATCTTACACTGCCAATAGATATGGATGAGTTTGTTCGTATGTGTTGAACTATGAGGAATGGGGTGTTTCTCTGCATGTATGGGTTTTCCCGGTGAAGCTCGTCACTGGCAGGTGAAAAGAACTATCTGTGGGGAGGCATGTGGTTTCAATATCATCCCTAGGACCAACCAGTCCAAAGACCGACCAGTAGGAGTCAGCAGTGACGAGATTGCACAAGTGTGTGGGGGGAAACGGGGTATTGTCATGACTAAATTAAGGAGAAATGGGAAAAAAAAGAGTTGCATATGTCTTTGTCAACAGATGCCGATGGCCCCGCCCCCTTGGAACTACCCAACCAGTGGCTGTGGGACATTATTGATGAGTTCATTTATCAGGTAAACTCAGTACATTCAGTTTATTAAGTCCATAGGTGTCGCTGTTGCTCACTGAAATGTAGAGGGACAGTTTTCCGTATTGCAGCAGATTAAGAGTTAATGAACAGTGAGCCAATCATAATTGAGAAATTATTCCCAATAGGGTGATTAGACCCTGACATGAAGTGGAAGGTTCTTAATGAAGGTATTATTTTCTCAATAATGACCGGCTCATTGTTCATCAACCCTCTTATTAAATGAATGTACCCTCTTATACTTAATAAATAAATCAAAGTCACCAAAGACCAAATATTAAACTGATTTGAAAAGGATTACATTTATGCCAAAGCAATGAGGTCTGTCTAGCCTCTTATCTAGGTTGTCCTCAGACGACCTAGATGCCTACCTAGAGGCTAGACAGACCTCATTGCTTTGCCTCTCAGACGACCTAGAGAGAGGCTAGGTCTAGGTTGCGCTAGACTCTTAGCGCAATGCGGCTGGCTCTGTGGTAGCTAGGATATTCTGGTCAAATCTGGATCAAGATTCAAGTTACTGTATTGTCTATTTCTCGCCTGAAATGTTTTCACAAACATTCTTTTTTTGTGTATTTTTAAGCGGCAAGGTGACAGTGTTTGTTTACCTTGGCCGCTGTGTTGGATACGTTCTGGCACCACAGATTGATATCAGGCTGCTCACTCTATTGAGTAATTGGTGGTCTGTTCAAACTTCTTCATAGCAGTGGTCTGCTATCAAGAAATAACAGACCACTTACATGTATGCCGTGATTAATCCATCAGAATTGAGAATTCAACCAAGCCGTATATTATAAATATAATATATAAATGCTTTTAAAATGTCAGTCTAACAGCCTATTGCAAATTATAGTGGAATGCCTATTAGTAGCAAATGGGTGGGTTTAGCATATTGGTACAACTCAGACACATTAGGAGTACAACCCTAACCAACAGGCATCTCGGTGTGAAAAACGAAAGGGGGAAAAAAAAGACTAGTATTAAAAATACGGTAGCAGAAATTGCACACATTTACCATTGTGCTGTTTTCCTGTCCAGTTCCAGTCCTTCAGCCAGTACCGCTGTAAGACGGCCAAGAAGTCAGAGGAAGAGATTGAGTTCTTGAGGAACAACCCAAAGATCTGGAACGTCCACAGTGTGCTCAATGTGCTGCACTCCCTGGTGGACAAGAGCAACATCAACCGTCAGCTGGAAGTCTACACCAGTGGAGGTAAGCACCCTCATGATGCCTCTTGTTGCCAGCCAAAACCTTGGGCTGAGTTTGATTGAACCAAAAGACATTTGTTTACAGAAAACCAACACAGAATATCCACTCAGACATACAGAATCTGGAGCGTGGTATACCATTATAAGCATTTTTCCAAGTGACGCCATCTAATCTAAAAGTAGCAGAAACACATAGAAAGATATAATCACCAATAAATACATTCATACAATTTCAACATACTAGAAAGGTAAAATGGCAAAGAACAACATGGGTACTATAGTTTTGTTCAATTACAGTGCTATATGAGACTTGCTAACAGACCCTGTTTTGGTACGTTCAGGAGATCCAGAGAGTGTTGCCGGAGAGTATGGCCGTCACTCCCTGTACAAGATGTTGGGCTACTTCAGCTTGGTTGGGCTGTTGAGGCTGCACTCTCTGCTTGGTGATTACTACCAGGCCATCAAAGTACTGGAGAACATTGAGTTGAACAAGAAGGTACCGTTTAGAACAGTGGTTCCCAAACCTTTTAGCTCAAGGCCCCAAAAAAGAAATCTGATGTTTGCCCATGACCCAAACTAGTGATAACGGATAATACAAGCTCACAACGCGTCACTTCACGCTGCGTTGTGAGCTTGTAGACTTTCACTAGTTTCATATATTATAGTTTTCTAATTTATGGAATACATTTATTTTATTTCATGAAATTATGTAAAAAAGAAAATCATCGAATTTTGTTTTTAATTTATATAAATTCTTGCTTTTTTGGGAATGTTTTTTTCTTTTTAAACGTTTTAAAACGACAATAATAAAAAACAAAAAGTAGGAAAACAAAAATACCCCCCCCAATTGCCCTGCTTTCTTCTCCCGCTCACGTATAGTTTTTTCCTCTTATTCAGAGTATGTACTCTCGTGTGCCTGAGTGCCAGATCACCACGTACTACTATGTGGGCTTTGCCTACCTGATGATGAGGAGGTACCAGGACGCCATCCGCGTCTTTGCCAACATCCTGCTCTACATCCAGAGGACCAGGAACATGTTCCAGAGGTCTACATACAAATATGAGATGGTCAGTCTGTGGATCTGCATGGCATTGTGGGTTTGGGTTAATGTCAACTTAGGAGGATGGTTGTCTGTTGAAGGTTTAGCGAACATAAAGATTTCGGTTCTGTGCACATTTCGTTCTTGAAGACACGGTTGGTTGGTGGGTTTTTTTCTCTGGGGGTGCATACGTTGGTTAGGCATCCTAACAGTCCGACAGGCATTAGTCCGACAACACGGTCGCTCCCGACATGCGTGGCAGGTTACAACTAACCCGTGGCCAGTTATAACTCACCCGTGGCAGGTTTAAACTAACCTGTGGCTCCGGACATGTGTGGCAGGTTACAACTAACCCGTGGCAGGTTACCCGTGGCTTCCTGTGAGGTTTAGGGTTTGGGTTTTGGGTAGGGTGCCTGTCGGACTGTTACTACGTCGGAAAAAACACCAGGCACTAAGGCAGTGTTTTGCTTAGAAACAAATTCAAGGAAAAACAGCGATGTATGAAATTACCATTTGTTTATTGTTCAAGTACTTCATCACTATATACAATGCATGCATGTGGCAGACTACTACATTGTTTCTATTAATCATTATAGTTTATACAATATAGTAGACTTAATCTTGTATCTTTGGTTAGCTATAAATGAACTCTGCTATCTTTCTCCATGTTGTGTAGATCAACAAGCAAAATGAGCAGATGCACGGTCTGCTGGCCATCGCTCTCACCATGTATCCCATGCGCATTGACGAGAGCATCCACACACAGCTGAGAGAAAAGTACGGAGACAAGATGCTGAGAATGCAGAAGGGGTAAGGAAAAGACCATGCACTGAAAGGCCATTTCTTGTTTCTTTTGGCTAGTCTGACATCTAAAATGTCCTAGATTAATTTGTCCAGGACTCAACAGTTGGTTTACTAAATATAAAATCGTACACATGCCATGCTCAGCCGACACGGCCAACGGGATGCTAGCTGAACAGCCATGAAGTCAAACCATCCGACACTACTTTGATGAAACTTGAACCCGCCGCCATGATGCCTCAGAATTCTTTAGGCTAACTAATTTGAGCATAACAGTGCAGCGCAGCTAAACCGTGCGTAGACCTGCATGAGAGCACACGCGCTGATTTAATGGGTAAAATTAACACATTTGAGTCTCAGTCGAGTCACTGTACCTGCGGACCCCCACACAGACTACCGCGGGGACCCCCACTGTACCCGCGGACCCCCACACAGACTACCGCGGGGACCCCCACTGTACCCGCGGACCCCCACACAGACTACCGCGGACCCCCACGATTTTGACACATATGAGAGATGTTTTTAATACCAGCCAAGCCAATGTCAACACTACAACCGACAGCTGTGCGTGAGGTGCGATATATATATATAATGGTTTGGAGAATGGCCTACCTGAGAGTGTACAAATACAACCAAATGGACCCATAACAGTCCATTTGTACAGTCTCAGAATTTGTTATAAAAGGGTCCTTTGGTTCCATTTGTAGTAGGCTAAGGCTACACTCTCACAGTTACCTGGACAGATCACCTGGGCAGATCCTGTTGTTTCCACACACACACATAAATACAGATGGACAAATTGATCAATTCTTGTTCCTGTACTTTTATTGCTGATAGTGACGCACACAGGGAAAAGCAAAAAAGGGGTTTAGAACAGAGGATGTCTGTCGCGGGGAAAATAAACTCCATCAGTGTGTGTACTTCTCACAGAGTCGATTAGGCTATAATGATTGACGGGTGCAGCTGCACGCCCGTGCCTGCAGAGTGCGCTCATGCATGCGCTTTGGGAACATGCCTGCCTGTGCATTGTCCAGCACAGTAGGGAACATTCATATCTTGCTAAAGTGTGTATATAAGCTCTCTGGGATTTTGCGATGCCCGCTGATTTTACCGACTTGACCGCCCGTGCCCGCTCGCAGGTATTTCAATATCGCCCGCGCCGCAACATTTTGCGTTGGGTCCCGCGGGCTCCCGTTGCAGCCCTCTGGTCAATATGACATCACAGAGTCCGTATGATGTCCAAGAGCCACATGGATGCCACATGGAGCCACATGGATGCCACCATCATGTTGGCATAACGATTAAGACCTTTATTGAAAAAAAGGAAGTACTGTAGATGGAGCATCGTGGAAAGACATTACAGTCAAAGCAAATTCAATTATGGGTCCGTGTTAAAACAGTTCTACTGTGTAACCCGCGTTCCCCGCTGTTTAATCCATGTGTCGGTGCTGCGTAATACGCTAAACCCGCTTTTTTTGTTTAATGTGTTTAATTTGCCGTTTTTTAATAATTAAAATGAGCGGATTTGTCGCGGACCTGGTGACGAGGCCGTCGCGTTATGACGAAACTGGAAATCAAGCCATGCTCTGGGCTGCTAGGGCTTCTGGGAAAATGAGTTCAATGCAAGTGAACGGGCGGTTTGTTTGGACTACAACATGCTGTGCAGGCTGTGTTCGTTTCGCATCGTAATGGCGGCATGTTTTTCTCTTCAACAACAAACCATGGGACTATTGTCTGCCGGATTTTCGTCGATCAAAGCTGCAAATACTTCGGCAAATGCTCCAAAGGTAATAGATCAATCCTGGCAGCCTAGATAGGATGGATAGATTAATCTAAGGCCCCGAAAGTGTTAATTGTCTTATGTGTTGTAAGACCTGTGATTTTTTTTCCTGTCCTTCTGCAGAGACCCGGTGGTGTTTGAAGAGCTGTTCAGCTTTGCCTGTCCCAAGTTCCTGTCGCCTGTGGTGCCCAACTATGACAACGTCCACCCCAACTACCACAAAGAGCCCTTCTCGCAGCAGCTGAAGGTGTTTGCTGAGGAGGTCCAGCAGCAGGCTCAGCTCTCCACCATCCGCAGGTACCACACTTATTCACTGGCTGCATAAGAGCTTTACTGTGTTGACTGAAGGATTACTGTATTAAAACTAGTGATGGGAGATTAATCGGCAAACACATTGGTATCGGACGATTTTAGTTGTTTTTAGGCACCGAGTGCCGCGCTATGAGCTTGTAGATCGGCTATTTTTCAATAGCTAAAGCATAACATAATGCTAACACCAAAAGGGGTTCCCGCCCAAATCTAAATGGGTTAAGCAATTCCAAGGTGTATGCATGCCTTCAGATTTATTTGTAATGGGCATTTACCATCGTTTTCTACCTGAGAACCTCATTTTACGCTCATTCCGGGGTTTATATGAATCGCATACGGTAGATTAATTTAGTAATTACCAGGTTGAGAGTGAGTGTAATTGTTACTGGCAGTCTTAGTTCAATGTACTGTCAAAGTGTCAGTCGCCACCCATATGCCATGCTAAGCAGGCATAAAATATTACCAAACATTCCTATGACTTCTTAACACTAAACAAATAATGTCCCACATGTCACTCTTGTCGCCGTTGCCCCACGAAGGTTAAAAGAGATGTTCATAGTCATTTCCAAACATTGGACATTACTATATCTCTATCTCTAACATCATTTTCTGTCCAGTTTCCTGAAGCTGTACACCACCATGCCAGTGGCTAAGCTGGCAGGGTTCCTGGACATGACGGAGCAAGAGTTCCGCATCCAGCTCCTGGTCTTCAAACATAAGATGAAGAACCTGGTGTGGACCAGCGGCATCTCCGCATTAGACGGAGAGTTCCAGTCGGCCTCCGAGGTCGACTTTTACATTGACGGGGTGAGCAGTGACTCAGTGTTGTTTTCGTCGACTAATACTATGACGAAAAATGTTCGCCGACTACCTTTTTCCACTGAGGAAAACTAAGCTACGATGACTACAACTAAGACTAAATGTACTGACAATTTCGTCAACAAATAAAAAGTAGACTAAAGGGACTTGTGGAAAAGAGATCCAGTATAAGTCATTTTACAATTGGTTGCATGCTGAAAATAGCCGATCTACAAGCTCACATCAAGGCCGAGACTAAATCAACTTTATATTTAGTCGACTAAAATCTTATGATATTTAGTCAACTAAAACTAGACTAACACTAAAACATTCCAGGTGACTAAAATGTGACTAAAACTAAATAAACTATTCAAGAGACTATGACTAAAACTAAAATCAAGGTTTTAGCGGGGTCCCTGGAACGACAGATTTTCAGATGGGGGGGTCTAAATGGGTTACTTGTGGTATTTAATTGGTGGATATTGCTCAGCTAGTGTGGCACTGTAAATATTGATTCAATTGCCATGCATCACATCAGATCACATGAGGTTGAGGTCTCCCGGTAACCACCCATCCAATACACTGTGCACGGTGCATTGCACTGCTTACAGGTTGTCTCCTGGTAACCACCCATCCAATACACTGTGCACGGCGCATTGCACTGCTTACAGGTTGTCTCCTCGATGTGGGTTACGTGTGCAAGTTTTATAAAAGATACCTGTAATTTAATTAGCATAACTAGATGGGTGACACTGGCCTACTCGGGAATGACGCAAGTTTCGAAATGTAACACCCGTAGTAGTACCCGTCTGTGTCCCTTATGTCCATATATGGAGGTTTCGGTATCTGTCACTTTGTCCCAACATCCAGGGCAGTCAACGTGATGTCTTTTTACGTGGGGACGAATTTCGGGCCAAAAATATGCACCAGTGTGCCAAGCTCCTCACAGATCTTTCTGCTTCGTTCTAACCTACAATTATTTCAGACCGGCGTGGACATTGGTTATTGTCCACAGACCAATTGCTGCCAATTCAAATCTATAACATCTGAACTTGTGTCTGTGTTTTGTCTTTCCATTGCATTTCCGTAGGATATGATCCACATCGCGGACACCAAGGTCGCCCGTCGCTACGGAGACTTTTTCATCAGACAGATCCATAAATTTGAAGAGGTGAGAAATGATTGGACATGCTAATTTTCCTTTCCAGCTCGATTTGTCACCTGCTCACAGTGCCAAAACTACTAGTAACTGGTGTACTGTCCATGGTATTACTGTGCGTAACTGACCAGTGAACTGGCCTGACCTGAACCCCACGGTTGTATTGTCAAGAGGAAGGTATGAGACTCAACAATACAAATACATTTACGGCTGTTATCAAAGCAAACCTGGGCTTCCATAACGCCTCAACAGTGACAAAAGGCTATTCACCTTTAAAAGTAGCCCAGACCAAGTATTGACTGCATTGTGCATTCATATACTTTTCAGATGGTCGACATTTCTTGTTTAAAAAAAAACATTTTTGTAGTAGTCTCTTGAGATAGGATTTTTGGATTTCCATGAGCTGTACACCATAATCATCAAGATTAAAAAAAAAAAAAAAAGGTTTTAAATACTTTATGCACAATGAATTGAGAATATATGAAAGTTTCACTTTTTGAATTATATTAGAGAAAAGAATGAACTTTTGCCAAAATATTCTAATTCACTGAGATGGAGCTGTATATACATATATATAATTATTGTTGGGGTTCTTGGCACGAAAAAGAACCACTGATTTAGAAGGCATTTGTAGAATCGGCCTCAGGTTTTAATGGGTTAAATCAGTGGGTTTCCACGAGTGTTGCTTGAGGGGGTTCCAGGTGGTCCCTAGGTAAAGGATGGAGAGTTGGTAACCAAATTGGACCCCTTATAGATCTTTAACTCTTGAAGAGCGTGAAATGAAACCAAATTAACCTGTAAAGGTCCATTTGGTTTCATGTGCTCTCAAGAGTTACATATTTGTTAAACATCTGCATTACTTAATTTACAAGAAGTCTACACAATTAAAGAATGTAGAATTTTGATCAACGTTGGCCTGTTATCTCTCCTAATGGTACCAACATCAATACAGCACAGAATTGTGGCCAAAACATTTATCCAATGACAACAACATATTCTTTAGTTTTGGGCCCCGAGAGGCTAAATGTCATCAAATGGTGGTCCGTGGCTCAAATCCGGAATAAATGATGGGCCTTGATAATATGAAAAGGGTTGAAAACCACTGAGTGGAGCAATCCCTGGCTACAGTATCCTCGGCCTGATGGTTTATACTGTACCGACGGCGGATGAAGTATTGGAAATTGGAAATACAAATTCCTTAAAACTACTCAAGTACATAACTTATTAAATGTACTTAGTTACTTTCCACCACTGGGCATGTTGACTTAACCTGCCCCCCCTGACCGACCAAACAATTCATCTTCTTTGCAGCAAAAACCCTGCTCCAGTTGATTTGAGTTGGTTTGAGGGGGATTCCAGGGGATCTTCAGCAAAATGAAGAACGGTTCAATGATTTCACGAGACATGACCAAAGCCTTTCCGGGCGTCCCCACCCAGCCAAAAACGTTGAGAACCCCTTGTATAGACTGTTGTAGAATTCTGTATTAATTCTAATCTAACAACTACAACCTTCTCTTATGGGGGTCCCTGGCACAAAATCTTGACATGAATGTATTTGCATCTTTTGTCCCTGCAGTTGAACAGGACGTTGAAGAAGATGCCAGCAGCACCTGCAAGCACCACCACCACCAGCAGCAGCTCTGCTACAGCTGCAGCAACAACAGCAGCAGCAGCAACGACGACAGCAGCAGCAGCCACCACCCGAGCAGTCTGAAAGAGACGTTACTTCCACAGACTCCTATTATCGATGCAACATTTTCTATGTAATCTGGTTACAATAAAGTGGGCGTAGAGAAGTGCTGGAAACATTCTACATTCAATTTTTTTTTCTCTCCTTAGTTTGCAGTTTGTCCTTAATGTCCTGTTATTGTAGTCACTACAATACATGGGCAACTGGTGGCCCGAGGGCCCCATGCAGCCCCCACCTTCACTTAAAGCAGCTATAAGCAATAATATATCAAATATGTCAGACAACCAGCAATGGGTAGAATGCTCCCAATTTAGTTTTTGTCTGACACATCTAGGGACCGCAATCTGCATTCAAAGGTTTTCCTAGAAGCTTTGTCATTGGTCGATTTGCCTGTCTGCTTCTTGATTCAGTCATTGCGACCGGGTTTTTCTTTCGACCAATGACAGCTTCTAGGAACATCTTTGAATGCAGATTGTGGCCCCTAGATGTGTCACAGAGACTACATTATTTTTGGCAGCGTTATAAAAAATAAAAAAAATGTCATTACATTTTGACATTGCTTATAGCAGCTTTAATGAGTACTATTAAAATGTTTTTAGTTTTAGATTTTTTTTCTAATGTCCAATGTAGCCTATTTGTAGAAGTTAACTATTAGGCTATTACAGGCATTTGAAAGGCATTTGAAATTAAATACAATTTTCAATTCAAATATAGCAAAAATAGCTGATCTACAAGCTCAAAACTGAAGTAGACTGAAGTCTGCCGTCAATATCGGTAGAGGGTGCTAAGTCTATGGGTTAATGTACTTTTTATTTGCATTTTAATCCCCATAGGGGGATTTTAGATCACCTCATATAAGAACTGTGATTGAAAAATAAACAAATCATCCCAGCCGTTTCCCAGGCGCATGAGACTATTTTAAGATGACACTGTACAGCCTTTGCAACAGATTATTTTTGAAGGGCGCTAGTGCCTTATATGCACAGTTGTGTGTTTGTAGCACAGAATGTGAGGATTTCATTGGCTGATGTATGATAAGAGCTCACTTCATAAGAGTGTGATTTTGTATTAAAAATACGATTTTTTTTAAAAAATATATTAGATTTTGAACCTATTAAGGATTAATCCAATATTTGATTATTCACAGTCGACCCATCTCTACTGAAGACAGAGTGCTTAGTTTTTTGTACTAATGTCTGTGTGATTTATAATCAAACAAGAACTTATTGGATTTTTATTTTCATGTTCCACACTGTTCCACTAAAGAGCACTTGTTGAATGAACCATTGGATTCATGCAGCACTTCCTCCTCTTGTTATAAACAGGTGGGATGATGGACCTTTCAGTTACAGGAGAGTCATTAACAGCTAGCGTTTTTTTTATTTTTTAGCTAAGTCTACAAGCTCGAAACATGCCGCTGTAGATCTACTACTTTTTTTTTGTGGCTTTCCCCTTTATTTTAAATTTTTTATAGAGAGACAGACAGTAGGCTGACAGGAAATGGGGGAGTGACATGCAGTAAAGGCCGTCGGGATCGGGAGTCGAACCCGCGGCACACTGCCAGACTCGGACTACCGGCCAAGGTGCCTGGACCGCTGAGTCACAGCCCAGGCCAGCTAGCGTTCACTCTTGTTCATTATTAGCCCAGGTCCAGTCGCATTTGGGGTTCAAAGATGGCGATAAGCAGCATGATGCCGAAACCCAGCAATATGCCAGCATTCTGCAGCAGGCAGAAACCCCACCGACTGAAGCCTTGGTCCCCAGCATCACTATGTATTATATCTGGTAGCATGTCCACCAGGGCCACATAGAGAAAAAGTCCAGCAGTGAAAGGAAAGATCCATACGACTATGTTCTCATAGTAGTGTCCAATTCCAATGCCGATCACCATGCCCACATAGGCAAACATGGCCGACAACATATTGTAGAGGATAGCCTGGCGCACTTTCATACCCGCCTTCAACAGCACCGCAAAGTCACCCAGTTCATGAGGCAGTTCATGGCAGAAGATGGCTAGAGAGGTACTGAGACCACTGGACAAGCCATCAGTAAAGGCAGCACCTATTGCCAGGCCATCAGTGAAGTTGTGCAGGCCGTCTCCCATGAGAACCATCCAGGCCAGTGTGGCGATCCCAGCCTGTTGGATGTCCTCTTGGGAGTAGCAGTGGTTGTGTGTCTGCTGATTCTGGGAGTGGTGGTGGTTCAGGATGTGGTTGTATTTGTGATGTTGATGCGTGGGCCCCACGGTGGTACTCTTCACTGTGTTATGGAGGTTGTTCTCGCAGTCATCCTCCGTGTAGGCAGAACTGGGGATCGCAGCGATGTCGACTGACACCGGTGGTGGGTGGGGCAGAGCCAACATCTCCTGCCCGTCTTCGCTGATGCCCATTCTGTCGCAGGTCACTGAGGGGTCACCGTTGTTGTGTTTCTTGTCATTGTACATCTTTCTGCCCAGAGTCAGCAAGTGTTCCATGAGCAACATGAAGTTGATTCCTGCCAACACCGTCAGACCCTTCCACACCCCGTCAAGACTCTCCTCATGCTCTTCATGGACATCCTCATGCTCCTCATGGACATTGTGAAGGTCATGGTGGTGTTCATGGTGGTGTTCATGGTGGTGGTGGTGACCACCTTGGGAATGAGGGAGGAGGTGAAGGAAAGCGTCTCCACAGAGTGTGCCCACTGCCAACGCAACCAGGAAGCTGAGAAGGAACTTGAAGGAGGTGCGGTTCATCAGAGGGATGAGGAATACCCCAAGCAGAGACGCAAGACTGATCACTGTGACGGACACAAAGCCACCCACCCATGCTGTGATGACGTCTCTTGGGGGGAGGAGGTCTGTGGCGTTGTCGCCATGTTGATCCGGATGGTGACCGTGGAGATAGTGATCGCTGCTTTCTTGGCCAGGCTGCTTGTGGTGTTGAACCATGGCGGTCCTGAAGCGGTCCAAATCGGCACTGTGCAGTAGACGCCCCAGACTGGCCAGAGACATGCTACCATTCTCACCGTACTGGTTGTATAAAGACTCCAGATGTTGTTTCTGAGTGGGTTCTGCTATATGGCTGTGTACCACAACAGAAAGAATCCACAGCACAGCCAGAGAGGCTCTCCATGTCCTTGTGGCATCCATCATCCTCAGACCACTGGTGATTCTGTTGAATTATTTAATTACACCCACTTTGTGAAAATGATTAAGATATAACCTTCTTATTGATGAAAAGAAAGGTTAAGAATGAGATCCCATCGAGACCTGTCTTTTAAAGGCCACATTAATCACCACATCATGACATCATGGCATCATGACATCATGCCTTTATATGTCTATTAATTTGTGCACATTCATGTTGCCGAGCAACCAGAAGCACACAAAGTTAACAAATTAGACAGATTGGGCAGAGGAACTAACCCGACTCCGCCAGATGGGGCAGCAGAGAGTAGAAAACGGCCTGGCCAATCAGCGGCAGCTAGAGGCGGGATCAAGGCATACACAGTGCTGCCTTGATCCCGCCTCTAGCTGCCACTGATTGGTCAGGCCGTTTTGTGCCCGGGCATCAAGTCTGCCTGAGAGTTCCCAGATGGGAGCAGGAAGGGGGAACCCAGTGTACTCTCTGCTGCCCCATCTGGTGGAGTCAGGTTACAGAGGAACAGCTGTTATGTTGAAGTGCATAGGCATTGCAAAACGGGCATTTTGACATGAGGGGCATGTGGGGCAGTGCCTCAATTCCTCCAGAGGTGGCTCTAGATTTTCTGAACGTGGCAAAATATATTTTATACTAGATAAGTGTCCATTGAGCACCAGTTTACTCGGGAGCGATGCAAGGTTTGTCTGTATCTGTGTATGTGTGTACCTGTACGTGGGGCCACGTACAGATGAGCACGGTTGCTATGGTTAGTGTGTGACGTCACTGCACCACTCAGTTCACACGGGTGTGATTTTTTTTTTAAAGCTACGTCTACAAGCTCGAAACATTCCGCTTCGCGCTGCATTTTGAGCTTGTAGATCTGCTACTTTCTTTTTCTTTTTCATTTTCTTTTTTTTGCGGCTTTCACCTTTATTTTACATTTTTTATAGAGACAGACAGTAGGCTGACAGGAAATGGGGAGAGAGATGGGGGAGTGACATGCAGTAAAGGCCGTCGGGATCGGGAGTCGAACCTGCGGCACACTGCCAGACTCGGACTACCGGCCAAGGTGCCTGGACCGCTGAGTCACGGCCCAGGCCAGCTGGCGTTCACTCTTGTTCATTATTAGCCCAGGTCCAGTCGGATTTGGGGCTCATAGATGGCGATAAGCAGCATGATGCCGAAACCCAGCAATATTCCAGCATTCTGCAGCAGGCAGAATCCCCACCGACTGAAGCCTTGGTCCCCAGCATCACTATGTATTATATCTGGTAGCATGTCCACCAGGGCCACATAGAGAAAAAGTCCAGCAGTGAAAGGAAAGATCCATACGACTATGTTCTCATAGTAGTGTCCAATTCCAATGCCGATCACCATGCCCACATAGGCAAACATGGCCGACAACAGATTGTAGAGGATAGCCTGGCGCACTTTCATACCCGCCTTCAACAGCACCGCAAAGTCACCCAGTTCATGAGGCAGTTCATGGCAGAAGATGGCTAGAGAGGTACTGAGACCACTGGACAAGCCATCAGTAAAGGCAGCACCTATTGCCAGGCCATCAGTGAAGTTGTGCAGGCCGTCTCCCATGAGAACCATCCAGGCCAGTGTGGCGATCCCAGCCTGTTGGATGTTCTCCTGGGAGTAGCAGTGGTTGCGTGGCTGCTGATTCTGGGAGTGGTGGTGGTTCAGGATGTGGTTGTATTTGTGATGTTGATGCGTGGGCCCCACGGCGGTACTCTTCACTGTGTTATGGAGGTTGTTCTCGCAGTCATCTTCTGTGTAGGCAGAACTGGGGATCGCAGCGATGTCGACTGACACCGGTGGTGGGTGGGGCAGAGCCAACATCTCCTGCCCGTCTTCGTTGATGCCCATTCTGTCGCAGGTCACTGAGGGGTCACCGTTGTTGTGTTTCTTGTCATTGTACATCTTTCTGCCCAGAGTCAGCAAGTGTTCCATGAGCAACATGAAGTTGATTCCTGCCAACACCGTCAGACCCTTCCACACCCCGTCAAGACTCTCCTCATGCTCTTCATGGACATCCTCATGCTCTTCATGGACATTGTGAAGGTCATGGTGGTGTTCATGATGGTGGTGGTGACCACCTTGGGAATGAGGGAGAAGGTGAAGGAAAGCGTCTCCACAGAGTGTGCCCACTGCCAACGCAACCAGGAAGCTGAGAAGGAACTTGAAGGAGGTGCGGTTCATCAGAGGGATGAGGAATACCCCAAGCAGAGACGCAAGACTGATCACTGTGACAGACACAAAGCCACCCACCCATGCTGTGATGACGTCTCTTGGGGGGAGGAGGTCTGTGGCGTTGTCGCCATGTTGATCCGGATGGTGACCGTGGAGATAGTGCTCGCTGCTTTCTTGGCCAGGCTGGTGTTGAACCATGGTGGTCCTGAAGCGGTCCAAATCGGCACTGTGCAGTAGACGCCCCAGACTGGCCAGAGACATGCTACCATTCTCACCGTACTGGTTGTATAAAGACTCCAGATGTTGTTTCTGAGTGGGTTCTGCTATATGGCTGTGTACCACAACAGAAAGAATCCACAGCACAGCAAGAGAGGCTCTCCATGTCCTTGTGGCATCCATCATCCTCAGACCACTGGTGATTCTGTTGAATTATTTAATTACACCTTCTTTGTGAAAATGATTAACATATAACCTTCTTATTGATGAAAAGAAAGGTTAAGAATGAGATCCCATCGAGACCTGCCTTTTAAAGGCCACATTAATCACCACATCATGCCACATCATGGCATCATGACATCATGCCTTTATATGTCTATTAATTTGTGCACATTCATGTTGCCGAGCAACCAGAAGCACACAAAGTCAACAAATTAGACAGATTGGGCAGAGGAACTAACCTGACTCCGCCAGATGGGGCAGCAGAGAGTAGAAAACGGCCTGGCCAATCAGCGGCAGCTAGAGGCGGGATCAAGGCATACATAGTGCTGCCTTGATCCCGCCTCTAGCTGCCGCTGATTGGTCAGGCCGTTTTGTGCCCGGGCATCAAGTCTGCCTGAGAGTTCCCAGATGGGAGCAGGAGGGGGGAACCCAGTGTACTCTCTGCTGCCCGGAGTCAGGTTACAGAGGAACAGCTGTTATGTTGAATTGCATAGGCATTGCAAAATGGGCATTTTGACATGAGGGGCATTTGGGGCAGTGACTCAATTCCTCCAGAGGTGGCTCAAGATTTTCTGAACGTGGCAAAATATATTTTATACTAGATAAGTGTCCATTGAGCGCCAGTTTACTCGGGAGCGATGCAAGGTGTGAATGCAGCCCCACCCGGTTATGCAGTATTATGTCTGGGCATTAAAGAGACATGGAGATCGCTGTATCTGTCTGGTCTTGAATCTTTAATGCCCATATATAGAGATCCCTGATGTCAAGGATATGCCGAATATGCCCATATTTGGTCATATTGATCAGATTGGGCGGAATTGGACAGACTGGACAAGAGTGGGCATTGGCGAATGCTGGCAGGTGATTCTGGCTGGCTCTGCCCAGACCCATCTAATAGAAGAGTTGTGATATTGAGGGGGCAGAAAATAGCCCGGTCACATGGTTCATGTACTCGCGCGAGCCCATAGACAATGCATTCCGTAAACTTCTGGTTATCCCCATGCTCAATAGAAGTCTATGTAGAAGAGCCGCCATTGGACTGCCCCCATAAGTGAACAGAGTTTGCGTAACTCTGTCTTACTCTCTGGCTCTGCCCCACCCTGCCGCCTGTGTCATTTTGCCATTGCCGTGACCGTGAAAACGTGGATTGTCACGTTTAAAAGCTACAAGGATTGAATGATGTTGATATCTTGACATTACTCTAATGCCACGTGTGTTTATTGATTTAACAAATATTATTGTATGATGTTTATTTTAAAAATCACACCCATGTGAAGTGAGGGGCGCTAATATATTTAAGTCTAACTCATTGATTGATTGATTGATTTGATTAGGTGATGTAATGGTGATGTAAAACAAACGGTGACAAAACAAACATTAAATTCTCTTTATTGTTAATGGCATTTAATGTTTGTGTTAGGGACAAGATGACATAAAGTTTCCCTTCATTGTCAATGGCGTTTTTAAAACAAACATTGAACTAAAGACAAACATTAAACCTGTATAAAATAATCATCGCATTCCGGCCAATCACTTTTGGCATCCTCACTTTTCTGTCCTCACTTTTTATCTTCACTTTTTAAGCCCTCAGCCAATCAAATCATCACTATGGGGTACACACAGACACACAAAGCTGGGCATAGGAGGGGCTAGTGCCCCTCAAAAAGACTTGGCTGGCACGAATTACATGATGTACTTTACACCCTAACAAACATTAAAGTCCATAGACTTGGCTTGCACAAATTACATCATCATTTACCCTAAACAAACATTAAGTCCATGGACTTTAATGGCGAGGGGGATTAATAATTGGACTGCGGTCACATTAATTCCATTTTCTCTAGAAACTGGCTGTATCAAATATGAATGGACATCATTAACGACGCACAGCCACTCCCCTGACAGAAACGCTGAGGTGGTCGGTTTATTTTTCAAACACAGTTCTTATATGAAGCGACCTAAAATCGCCGTTTGGGGATCTCAATGCAAACTAGAAAAAGTGCCCTTCTGGGCACAGGTCTCCACCAGGAGGATAGGAGTGTGTGTGATGTTTGGCAAAATGTTTCGGAGTAATATAAACATGTTTTTTTGTTTGTTTGTTTCTTGCAACAATTTTCTTCGTTTTGTTGAGGAAATGCAGAGCCAGATCACTCATAGCATCTCTGAGGATAGAATTCTGGATGAGCAGGACATTTTTTACAAAACGGGCTCCTGAAAACTTTGGAAGGCAATCTTAGTGGCTCGTCTTGATCACATGACTACAGAGATCATGTGTACCGATGTGCGTGAGATTTGGATTCAATCTGTGCGACTAACACAAACAATGTGTTTTGCAGAAATCGGCCTCATGGTGGCACTATAACCGGCAGATGTGGAGGGATGCAGGGAAAATGTTTTTCCATTGCCTCTAGGGAGTGCGCATACATAAGTTGTCGATGCAGTTATAGGTAAAAACAGGAATTCTCCTGTTATAGCGCCACCGTGAGGCTGATTTGGGGAAAAAATAGTGGCATGTCACCCTCGGCCTAGTGGAAATGTGCGTGTATAATTTCATGGAAATTGGACACTGTGTTTGTGATTTGTGGCATTTTGTTTGAAACGGACCAATCATGTGAGTTTTGGAAGCCAATCTTAGCCAATCAGGATGGAAGATGGGAAATTGTGCAGATCTGTGTTGATCACATGACTATGGAGATAGTGTATACCGAATTGTGTGATGTATGGATCAAATGTGTACGAGTTATCTACAGAAATGTGTTTTGCCTAAATCGGCCTCATGGTGGCGCTATAACAGGCTGTTGAGGAATATTTGGGGCAGAGGTTCGTCGTTGGCATCCAGGGAGTGTGTGTGCACAGTTTGGCATGGATCGGGCCAATGGTGCCAGAGATTAGCTGATAACGGACGGAGGGAAGGACGGACGGACGGACGGACGGACGGAAGGACACACACACACACACACACACACACGGACGGAGTGCAAAACATACTCTCTCCCCATGCCTTCGGCCTGGTGGAGACAATAAAGCAAATCCCACTCTCAGATTACACAGCAACCAGAAGTACTGAATTACTGGATGGTGATTTGTCCAAACAGCTTTGTGGGAATACAAAATGCAGAATGCATTTCCCCAGCAGTGGACAAGTCCACTGACACCAGTGATAATGGTCAGTTGGTTGCTTTTATTATATTTTGACACTTGCTTTGGCAATGTAAACGTATGTTTTCTCATGCCAATAAAGCTCCTTTGAAATGGAATTGACATCCATATACAATTCCACTTATAATGTAACAGGCTTTTTACCTCTCCCCCTCCTCAGTAAAATCTGATTTTTGGAAATCGTTTAGATGTTTTCTAAATTATAATAATCAACACAATAGCACAAAGCTTTTTAATTTGAATTGGTTGTGGGGGGGCGGTAAGGGACCTGGATATTGTATAGGGGGCACTGGACCAAAAAAACTAAGGAAACTGTGCCTTAACAAAGCATCTGATAACATCTCAACTGCTGAACTGATCACACAACCGACACACCTGCTCACCTGATTCAATCTCACCTGCTAATAATTCCTCCCCCTGCTCACCTGCTGCCAATCGATCTTCCATCTGATAGCTCTTACCTCACTCACCTGTCACTAATCCATCTGATATAACAACTCTTACCTCACTCACCTGTCACTAATCCATCTGATATAACAACTCTTACTTCACTCACCTGTCACTAATCCATTTGATAACAACTCTTCCCCCGCTCAGCTGTCACCAATCCATCTGATAATAACTCTTCCTCACCTGTTGCCAATCTAGAAAAAGTGCCCTTCTGGGGACAGGTCTCCACCAGGAGGATAGGACTGTGTGAGATGCTTGGCAAAATGTTTAGGAGTAATATAAACATGTTTTTTTGTTTTAGTTTTTTGCAACAATTTTCTTCATTTTGTTGAGGAAATGCAGAGCCACTCATAGCATCTCTGAGGATAGAATTCTGGATGAGCAGGACATATGCAGCATTTGGAACGAAAACGGGCCACTCCTGAAAACTTTGTAAGGCAATCTTAGCCAATCTGTGTAGAATCTGAGAAATCCATGAAATCCAAATCTACAGAGATCATGTGGACCGATTTGCGTGAGATTTGGATGAAATCTGTGCGACTAAGCAATGTGTTTTGCAGAAATCGGCCTCATGGTGGCGCTATAACCTCCAACCGATGTGGAGGGATGCAGGGACAATGTTTTTCCATGGCCTCTAGGGAGTGCGTATACATAAGTTGTATACAGATCGATGCAGTTATAGCTAAAAACAGGAATTGGCTTGTTATAGCGCCACCGTGAGGCTGATTTGGGGGGAAAAATTGTGGCATGTCGTCCTCGGCCCTAGTGGAAATGTGCATGTATAATTTCACGCAAAACATACTCTCTCCCCATGCCTTAGGCCTGGTGGAGACAATAAACAAATACATGAACCTGGAGATTGATGACCTCTACTGAAAGTGACGTCAGACTTCGGAGCTCATTCTTTTGCTAAATAGTTTTGGTGTTTGCGTGCAGGTCACTTTTTGTTCATTATTTCTCTGCCAAGTATACTGTATATTGGTGCCTCCTACCCTCTAATTGCTACTTGAATTTCATTTCATTTCAAACCTTTATTTATTCTCGAAGGACATTGAGGTCACCCTCATTTGCAGTGTCGTCGAGATACACATAATACAACATTTCAAAGCAATAAACAAAAACACAGAACAGCAACATTTCCTCATTGCGTGACGTAGCACGTAGGCTATGTTTAAAAACAGTTGCAGACACTTGGGGGTAAGTCTGCAATCAAAGATTTAAATTGACCGTATGTTATGGGAGAAGTAAGAACAGATCTTTAATTTAAGCTGTAGGTCATTCCACGTGGTTGGGGCACTAAAACAAAAGGCTGTTTTCCCCACCTCTGTGTTTACATTAGGGACCTTTAGCGTGAATGATCGATTACTATATATTCTATTTGATAGTTATGGTAGATCTGCTATTTTGGTATTTTTGTGGACTTGTGTCAAGTGTTCATATTTTGTCATCTCAGCCCTATATTATCCTTTATATTATTATATTATGGATTTCCTGACGCCACCTTCAGATTTTAATATCTTAGTCAGTCTCCATACTGTCTGCCTGTGGCCACAAAAGTCACCATACTGTAGTGTGCTGTTTTGATTTTAGGTTACATGCAGCTGCTTCGATATCAGTGTGGCCTTGGGGCCTGGTGAGAGAGAGAGCATTTCTCTCTGGTAAGAGTTCACCGCTAGCGGGGAAAGAAATGTTATCTTCAGGTTGCCATAGCAACGCCAGCCTCAGCGCTTTCCCGGTCTATGGCTCTCAATGACGGAACTAAGGAAGCTGTCACAATATCAGCCTCATCATCTATGTGCTGGTCCAATGAGCGCTCGACACCCAGTGCCAGCGTGGCATAGTGGAAATTAACTGTGTATTCAGCCAATGAAATGTGTATCAACAACTGACGTATTCTACAGTATTAATGCCTGGCACATGATTGTGTCCGGCAGAGAGAGAACCCTGTGCAGTTTGTCGCACAGGGTGAGAGTTTTTTGTAATTTGGCTGTGTGTGGCTCTGTTCTGTCTCTCTGATCTGAAAATGAATAGACACTAAACCATAATCTGCTGACTGGACAATCCTTCTTCCTGGTGGTGTCATCTTTTTAATTGGGCACTTAAAGGTATTTTTCTAAAAGAGTATTTCCTGCTTAAAGTAATCCTGTTAAAACTAATTGTGAACTTGGTCATCTAAAAGATTTGGTAACCATTTACCATTGTGGTGCTGAGTATTCATCAGTACTTTTAAATACTTTCTTAGAAGTATTTTTTTATAGTTATAGCCCTGTGTAGCTCAGTAATTCAGTATTATACAGTCCTTTATATCCTTGGAATCATTAATTGTCCCTTCTGCATTTTATATGCAACTAATGGGTTTTATCTTAATTATAAATCCATCACTATTAATAACACTTTTTTTAATAATCGATACCCCCCCTTTTTTCTCTTCTTTTATTGTCTCCACCAGGCCGAAGGCATGGGGAGAGAGTATGTTTTGCACTCCATCCGTGTGAGTCTGTCTGTGTGTGTCAGTCCGTCTGTTAACAGCTAATCTCCGGCACCGTTAACCCGGTCGATGCCAAATTTTCCACACACACTCCCTGGATGCCAACGATGAACCTCTGCCCCAAATTCTCGAGAACGGCCTGTTATAGCGCCACCAGGAGGCCGACCTTTGTAACACACATTTTTTGATATTACTCCTCCAGATTGCAGCATGCAATTTACGTGAAATCTTTCACAGACTTTTCTACTAGGCTGAGGAATATATCCCACCCTTTTCACATTGGCCTGTTGTTGCGCCGTTTTTGCAAAACACATTTTTGGAACAAAATGTCTCAAATCATCCATTTGCCATCCAATGCATAAGAAGAAATGGCACCCTTTTCACATTGGCCTATTATGGTGCCACCAGGAGGCCACAACCTCACCTCCCCTGGTGGAGGGAGACCTGTGCCCCGAGGGGCACTTCATATTTTTTTCCTTCTTTTTTATGATTGTTTTTTATGTTTTTGAGTGGTGTAAACCACTCCTACAACTGGCTTTTGTGTGCATAAAAAAATGAGCATGGTTGCTATGTTCAAAATAATTTCTGACGTAATTAAATCACACCCGGGTGAACTGGATGACCGTAGCAACCGTGGTCATTTTCTCTGCGCAGAAAAAGCCAGTTGTGAAATCACATCCGGGTGTGATTTCATTACGTCAGATCAGAGCTGATCAGGCTATATAATACCTTACCTTATTTCATTACGTCAGACATTACGTCAGACCACAGCTGATCATGCTATATAAAACCTTACACCACTCAGTTCACACGGGTGTGATTTTTTTATGTTCAGGGGGGATTTGTTTCTGGTGAAATTGTTCTGGGGATTTGTTAAAGATTTTCTAGGTGTATTAGCATAACTAACCCTAATAGTAACCATGCCCATAGTAACTACTTAATACTATGGGCATGGTTTGGAGGGCAATAGAGCGTCGCAGTCCCGCCCCTTACCATGGCCCAGGAAATGAATCCCAATGCATTTTTCCCATAGACATTTCAAAAGGTATTTATTTAAAGACCTTTTAACAGCTAGCGTTCACTCTTTTTTCTTTTTTTGAGTGGTGCAAACCACTCCAACAACCAGCTTTGTCTGTATCTGTGTATGTGTACCTGTACGTGGGGCCACGTACAGATGAGAACGGTTGCTATGGTTAGTGCGTGACGTCACTGCACCACTCAGTTCACACGGGTGTGATCTTTTTTTTTTAAAGCTACGTCTACAAGCTCGAAACATGCCGCTTCGCGCTGCATTTTGAGCTTGTAGATCTGCTCCTTTTTTTTTCTTTTTAATTTTCTTTTTTTTGCGGCTTTCGCCTTTATTTTACATTTTTTATAGAGACAGACAGTAGGCTGACAGGAAATGGGGTGAGAGATGGGGGAGTGACATGCAGTAAAGGCATCGGAGTCGAACCCGCGGCACACTGCCAGACTTGGACTACCGGCCAAGGTGCCTGGACCGCTGAGTCACGGCCCAGGCCAGCTAGCGTTCACTCTTGTTCATTATTAGCCCAGGTCCAGTCGGATTTGGGGCTCATAGATGGCGATAAGCAGCATGATGCCGAAACCCAGCAATATGCCAGCATTCTGCAGCAGGCAGAAACCCCACCGACTGAAGCCTTGGTCCCCAGCATCACTATGTATTATATCTGGTAGCATGTCCACCAGGGCCACATAGAGAAAAAGTCCAGCAGTGAAAGGAAAGATCCATTCGACTATGTTCTCATAGTAGTGTCCAATTCCAATGCCGATCACCATGCCCACATAGGCAAACATGGCCGACAACAGATTGTAGAGGATAGCCTGGCGCACTTTCATACCCGCCTTCAACAGCACCGCAAAGTCACCCAGTTCATGAGGCAGTTCATGGCAGAAGATGGCTAGAGAGGTACTGAGACCACTGGACAAGCCATCAGTAAAGGCAGCACCTATTGCCAGGCCATCAGTGAAGTTGTGCAGGCCGTCTCCCATGAGAACCATCCAGGCCAGTGTGGCAATCCCAGCCTGTTGGATGTTCTCCTGGGAGTAGCAGTGGTTGCGTGGCTGCTGATTCTGGGAGTGGTGGTGGTTCAGGATGTGGTTGTATTTGTGATGTTGATGCGTGGGCCCCACGGCGGTACTCTTCACTGTGTTATGGAGGTTGTTCTCGCAGTCATCCTCCGTGTAGGCAGAACTGGGGATCGCAGCAATGTCGACTGACACGGGTGGTGGGTGGGGCAGAGCCAACATCTCCTGCCCGTCTTCGCTGATGCCCATTCTGTCGCAGGTCACTGAGGGGTCACCGTTGTTGTGTTTCTTGTCATTGTACATCTTTCTGCCCAGAGTCAGCAAGTGTTCCATGAGCAACATGAAGTTGATTCCTGCCAACACCGTCAGACCCTTCCACACCCCGTCAAGACTCTCCTCATGCTCTTCATGGACATCCTCATGCTCTTCATGGTGTTCATGGTGGTGTTCATGGTGGTGTTCATGGTGGTGTTCATGGTGGTGGTGATGACCACCTTGGGAATGAGGGAGGAGGTGAAGGAAAGCGTCTCCACAGAGTGTGCCCACTGCCAACGCAACCAGGAAGCTGAGAAGGAACTTGAAGGAGGTGCGGTTCATCAGAGGGATGAGGAATACCCCAAGCAGAGACGCAAGACTGATCACTGTGACGGACACAAAGCCACCCACCCATGCTGTGATGACGTCTCTTGGGGGGAGGAGGTCTGTGGCGTTGTCGCCATGTTGATCCGGATGGTGACCGTGGAGATAGTGATCGCTGCTTTCTTGGCCAGGCTGGTGTTGAACCATGGCGGTCCTGAATCGGTCCAAATCGGCACTGTGCAGTAGACGCCCCAGACTGTCCAGAGACATGCTACCATTCTCACCGTACTGGTTGTATAAAGACTCCAGATGTTGTTTTTGAGTGGGTTCTGCTATATGGCTGTGTACCACAACAGAAAGAATCCACAGCACAGCCAGAGTGGCTCTCCATGTCCTTGTGGCATCCATCATCCTCAGACCACTGGTGATTCTGTTGAATTATTTAATTACACCTTCTTTGTGAAAATGATTAACATATAACCTTCTTATTGATGAAAAGAAAGGTTAAGAATGAGATCCCATCGAGACCTGCCTTTTAAAGGCCACATTAATCACCACATCATGCCACATCATGGCATCATGACATCATGCCTTTATATGTCTATTAATTTGTGCACATTCATGTTGCCGAGCAACCAGAAGCACACAAAGTCAACAAATTAGACAGATTGGGCAGAGGAACTAACCTGACTCCGCCAGATGGGGCAGCAGAGAGTAGAAAACGGCCTGGCCAATCAGCGGCAGCTAGAGGCGGGATCAAGGCATACATAGTGCTGCCTTGATCCCGCCTCTAGCTGCCGCTGATTGGTCAGGCCGTTTTGTGCCCGGGCATCAAGTCTGCCTGAGAGTTCCCAGATGGGAGCAGGAGGGGGGGACACAGTGTACTCTCTGCTGCCCCATCTGGCGGAGTCAGGTTACAGAGGAACAGCTGTTATGTTGAATTGCATAGGCATTGCAAAACGGGCATTTTGACATGAGGGGCATGTGGGGCAGTGCCTCAATTCAGTACTCAAGATTTTCTGAACGTGGCAAAATATATGTTATACTAGATAAGTGTCCATTGAGCACCAGTTTACTCGGGAGCGATGCAAGGTGGGAATGCATGCCCCACCCGGTTATGCAGTATTATGTCTGGGCATTAAAGGGACATGGAGATCGCTGTATCTGTCTGGTCTTGAATCTTTAATGCCCATATATAGAGATCCCTGATGGCAAGGATATGCTGAATATGCTCATATTTGGTCATATTGATCAGATTGGGCGGAATTGGACAGACTGGACAGAGTGGGCATTGGCGAATGCTGGCAGATGATTCTGGCTGGCTCTGCCCAGAGCCATCTAATAGAAGAGTTGCGATATTGAGGGGGCAGAAAATAGCCCGGTCACGTGGTTCATATACTCGCGAGAGCCCATAGACTCCAATGCATTCCGTAAATGCATGTAGAAATGTATGTAGAAGACATTGGACTGGTCCCATGAAGTGAACAGAGTTTGCGTAACTCTGTCTTACTCTATGGCTCTGGCTCTGCCCCACCCTGCCGCCTGTGTCATTTGCCATTGCCATGACCGTGAAAACGTGGATTGTCACTTTAAAAGCTACAAGGATTGATTGATGTTGATATCTTGACATTACTCTAAGTCTAATGCCACGTGTGTTTATTGATTTAACAAATATTATTGTATGATGTTTATTTTAAAAATCACACCCATGTGAAGTGAGGGGCGCTAATATATTTAAGTCTAACTCATGTTGATTAGGTGATGTAATGGTGATGTAAAACAAATGGTGACAAAACAAACATTAAATTCTCTTTATTGTTAATGGCATTTAATGTTTGTGTTAGGGACAAGATGACATAAAGTTTCCTTTCATTGTCAATGGTGTTTTTAAAACAAACATTGAACTAAAGACAAACATTAAACCTGTATATACCTCCTATAAAATAAATCACACTCGTGTGAAGTGAGGGGTGCTCTTATGATACATCATCGCATTCCGGCCAATCACTTGAGGCCGACTTTTGTCACACACATTTTTGGATATTACTCCTCCAGATTCTGTCCAAAAATCCCGCAAATCGTTCCACACTATCTCTAGAGTCATGTGTTCAAGCCGGATTAATACTACTAATAATAATAATATGAGAATCTATTTTTTTATATTAGATTTTTAACCTTTTAACAATTCATTAATCCAAATTTCAATTATTCAGACCCATCCCTACTGAAGACAAAGTGCCTTTAGTTTTTTCCTTGCTTATTTTCAGTACTGGCTGGGTGATTTAAAATCAAACAAGAACTTCTTGGATCTTTATTTTCATAGCTGTTTCAGAGCACTTGTTGTTGAATGAACCATTGGATTCATGCAGCACTTCCTCCTCTTGTTATAAACAGGCGGGATGATGGACCTTTCAGTTACGGGAGAGTCATTAACAGCTAGCGTTCACTCTTTTTTCTTTTTTTGAGTGGTGCAAACCACTCCAACAACCAGCTTTGTCTGTATCTGTGTATGTGTGTACCTGTACGTGGGGCCACGTACAGATGAGCACGGTTGCTATGGTTAGTGTGTGACGTCACTGCACCACTCAGTTCACACAGGTGTGATTCTTTTTTTAAAGCTACGTCTACAAGCTCGAAACATGCCGCTTCGCACTGCATTTTGAGCTTGTAGATCTGCTATTTTTTTTTTCATTTTCTTTTTTTTGCGGCTTTCGTCTTTATTTTACATTTGTTATAGAGACAGACAGTAGGCTGACAGGAAATGGGGAGAGAGATGGGGGAGTGACATGCAGTAAAGGCCGTCGGGATCGGGAGTCGAACCCGCGGCACACTGCCAGACTCAGACTACCGGCCAAGGTGCCTGGACCGCTGAGTCACGGCCCAGGCCAGCTGGCGTTCACTCTTGTTCATTATTAGCCCAGGTCCAGTCGGATTTGGGGCTCATAGATGGCGATAAGCAGCATGATGCCGAAACCCAGCAATATGCCAGCATTCTGCAGCAGGCAGAAACCCCACCGACTGAAGCCTTGGTCCCCAGCATCACTATGTATTATATCTGGTAGCATGTCCACCAGGGCCACATAGAGAAAAAGTCCAGCAGTGAAAGGAAAGATCCATACGACTATGTTCTCATAGTAGTGTCCAATTCCAATGCCGATCACCATGCCCACATAGGCAAACATGGCCGACAACAGATTGTAGAGGATAGCCTGGCGCACTTTCATACCCGCCTTCAACAGCACCGCAAAGTCACCCAGTTCATGAGGCAGTTCATGACAGAAGATGGCTAGAGAGGTACTGAGACCACTGGACAAGCCATCAGTAAAGGCAGCACCTATTGCCAGGCCATCAGTGAAGTTGTGCAGGCCGTCTCCCATGAGAACCATCCAGGCCAGTGTGGCGATCCCAGCCTGTTGGATGTTCTCCTGGGAGTAGCAGTGGTTGCGTGGCTGCTGATTCTGGGAGTGGTGGTGGTTCAGGATGTGGTTGTATTTGTGATGTTGATGCGTGGGCCCCACGGCGGTACTCTTCACTGTGTTATGGAGGTTGTTCTCGCAGTCATCCTCCGTGTAGGCAGAACTGGGGATCGCAGCGATGTCGACTGACACCGGTGGTGGGTGGGGCAGAGCCAACATCTCCTGCCCGTCTTCGTTGATGCCCATTCTGTCGCAGGTCACTGAGGGGTCACCGTTGTTGTGTTTCTTGTCATTGTACATCTTTCTGCCCAGAGTCAGCAAGTGTTCCATGAGCAACATGAAGTTGATTCCTGCCAACACCGTCAGACCCTTCCACACCCCGTCAAGACTCTCCTCATGCTCTTCATGGACATCCTCATGCTCTTCATGGTGTTCATGGTGGTGTTCATGGTGGTGGTGGTGACCACCTTGGGAATGAGGGAGGAGGTGAAGGAAAGCGTCTCCACAGAGTGTGCCCACTGCCAACGCAACCAGGAAGCTGAGAAGGAACTTGAAGGAGGTGCGGTTCATCAGAGGGATGAGGAATACCCC
The DNA here is from genome assembly GCF_951216825.1 of Electrona antarctica. NCBI lineage: Eukaryota > Metazoa > Chordata > Actinopteri > Myctophiformes > Myctophidae > Electrona > Electrona antarctica. The sequence continues at coordinate 9,309,127 of NC_136791.1, forward strand.
AAGCAGAGACGCAAGACTGATCACTGTGACGGACACAAAGCCACCCACCCATGCTGTGATGACGTCTCTTGGGGGGAGGAGGTCTGTGGCGTTGTCGCCATGTTGATCCGGATGGTGACCGTGGAGATAGTGATCGCTGCTTTCTTGGCCAGGCTGGTGTTGAACCATGGCGGTCCTGAATCGGTCCAAATCGGCACTGTGCAGTAGACGCCCCAGACTGGCCAGAGACATGCTACCATTCTCACCGTACTGGTTGTATAAAGACTCCAGATGTTGTTTTTGAGTGGGTTCTGCTATATGGCTGTGTACCACAACAGAAAGAATCCACAGCACAGCCAGAGAGGCTCTCCATGTCCTTGTGGCATCCATCATCCTCAGACCACTGGTGATTCTGTTGAATTATTTAATTACACCTTCTTTGTGAAAATGATTAACATATAACCTTCTTATTGATGAAAAGAAAGGTTAAGAATGAGATCCCATCGAGACCTGCCTTTTAAAGGCCACATTAATCACCACATCATGCCACATCATGGCATCATGACATCATGCCTTTATATGTCTATTAATTTGTGCACATTCATGTTGCCGAGCAACCAGAAGCACACAAAGTCAACAAATTAGACAGATTGGGCAGAGGAACTAACCTGACTCCGCCAGATGGGGCAGCAGAGAGTAGAAAACGGCCTGGCCAATCAGCGGCAGCTAGAGGCGGGATCAAGGCATACATAGTGCTGCCTTGATCCCGCCTCTAGCTGCCGCTGATTGGTCAGGCCGTTTTGTGCCCGGGCATCAAGTCTGCCTGAGAGTTCCCAGATGGGAGCAGGAGGGGGGGACACAGTGTACTCTCTGCTGCCCCATCTGGCGGAGTCAGGTTACAGAGGAACAGCTGTTATGTTGAATTGCATAGGCATTGCAAAACGGGCATTTTGACATGAGGGGCATGTGGGGCAGTGCCTCAATTCCTCCAGAGGTGGCTCAAGATTTTCTGAACGTGGCAAAATATATTTTATACTAGATAAGTGTCCATTGAGCACCAGTTTACTCGGGAGCGATGCAAGGTGGGAATGCATGCCCCACCCGGTTATGCAGTATTATGTCTGGGCATTAAAGGGACATGGAGATCGCTGTATCTGTCTGCTCTTGAATCTTTAATGCCCATATATAGAGATCCCTGATGTCAAGGATATGCCGAATATGCTCATATTTGGTCATATTGATCAGATTGGGTGGAATTGGACAGAGTGGGCATTGGTGAATGCTGGCAGGTGATTCTGGCTGGCTCTGCCCAGAGCCATCTAATAGAAGAGTTGCAATATTAAACTTCCGGTTATCCCCATTTTCAATAGAAGTAAGAGCCGCCATTGGACTGGCCCCATGAAGTGAACAGAGTTTGAGTAACTCTGTCTTACTCTATGGCTCTGGCTCTGCCCCACCCTGCCGCCTGTGTCATTTGCCATTACCGTGACCGACCAGCCCTGCCCAGGGGATGACTGCGAGAACAAACAAGTGTCACTCCAACGTCTTCCATAACACAGTGAGGAGGAGTACTGCCACACGGCTGCACTCGACACTACCTAGTGGCCACATTATCCCACTGCGTTAAGACCAGACAGAGCAGAGAGAATATTGTTTGTTTTTTCACGACTTTGAAAGATAACTAGACCTGTGTCCGTCGAGCACCGGACTACTTTTGATTAATCGGGAATGCATATCCCACCCTAGTATGCAATAGTATGCAATACTGGCTGTTATATCCGTTGTCATGGCACCTGTGTTAACCCGTTTTTACTCTCCCATTTGTGCCCATACATACAGACATATTCTGTCTGTCTGCTGTATTCCTTTTATGCCCATATATGGACCTCTGTAATCTGTCTGTCATTCTGCAGGTGTAGGCTTGGGTTGCCATGGCAATCAATTTTCTCAGGCAGAGCCTGGAAATTGGACAGGTGTGGAGACCAAGGCTCATTAGGTCCACTCCACTGGCAGAGCCTGACCAGAGCCTTTTCTGGCGGTTCCGGACAACCTTGTATTCGCCCGAGTTTCGTGTATTACAGACTAAAATAGAGATTCGGTGCATTTATTGTAAAGATATAGAAAAGAAAATCACACTCGTGTGAAGTGAGGAGCGCCTTGGGGTCACGCACAAAGTCCATAGACTTGGCTGCAACATGACGTCACGGTGGCACACACAAAGCTAGGCGTTGGAGGGGCTAGTGCACCTCAAAAATGGTTACATCAAAATATATAAAGATTTGTTTTCCAGTTTCTTATAGTTTATATTTTTGTGTGTTTTCTGATCACTTATTGTGGATTATTTCTTTGCTATGTATAATTTATTGGTGCTCGCTAGTCACTACTCTGCAGTTGCTATTGCACCCTCTGAGCTCTGGTGTTTATGTGCAAAAAGTGGAACGCCCTACCAACAGTCATTAAGACATGCAAATCCCTTGACTCCTTCAAAACTACTCTCAAAGGGCACCTACGGATGGCTGCAATTCGAAACTAGCCCCCGTAAAATCTGAATCCCCCACCCACCCCTTTTCCCTCTCACTGACACACATTCAGACATTCATTCATTCAGACATTGAGTTAATTATAGTATGAAGTATGATGATATGATATGATTATAGTATGATATGGGATGATATGATATGATATGATATGATATGATATGATATGATATGATATGATATGATATGATATGATATGATATTATATAGCATAGTGTGTAGCTGGGGACACCGGTGGGAAGTTAGAAAATTATTAAACACCGGATTTGCTGTAGTGCAAAACAAACATAATCTCTCCCAATGCCTTCGGCCTGGTGGAGAGATATGTGGGTGTGTCGGGTAGCCTATACCTGGCTGAGCTCTAGTGGCTCACTCGTGTCTATGCAGCTCTCCATCTTGTAATCCACCTCTGGAGTCTGGACTGAAGAGACACGCTCCACCTTTGGAGTCTGGACTGAAGAGACACGCTCGCCTAAGAGACTTTCTGAAGTGCAAGAAATTCAAGAGCCAGACAGCCACTCAGCCAGGTAGGCTATACATCTACGTTCATATTTGTATTGCCTGTATTAAACTATTATATTGCCCATACTTGACATAATATGCTCTAGACTCCAAATATTGCTATTGGTGAGATATCTTCAATATTTCTCCGTGGATTAGAAATTGATATTCCAAAATAGTAGCCTAGATATGTCTGTGACTCAGATTCCATAGGGAAACAGCAAGTAATAAAAAGGAAACTTCATGTAGGCAGTAGGCTACTATTGATTCTATATTCAAAAAGAAAAATGTATGGGCTATCCCTTACCTAAGTAGTAGACTATTCGACACAGTAGTAGGCTAGTGTGAGCTCTTCAAAAAGCATTTAGAAGATTGTGAATTGTCAGTCACTTCTTTAGAGTTTGACAAACAATCCTCTGAGCAGGCTAGCTGCTACTGTCTTCTTCAGTAAACACCAGATGTCTTGTGGTGTATTCTGCCCTCTAAGAAAAAAGCCAAATGTATTATTGGTTGCCTATAATGCCTAATATTCTATGACATTCGGTAACTTGTTTATCCCCCAAAATCCTGAGGGCTGGTTTGACCTTGGAGACAAATAAGTCAATGTGTCACAAAAATATAGTTACTCTCAAAGGCTTGAATTATTGGCAGCTAGGGAATGGGAAGTTCTTCTCACAGAGACACATTTCTGTAGGAGTTTACATGTACAGATAACAGCATTAATAGCCAGGCCTGCACACATATGCAGAGTCGCCCATATACTGTTTTTTTAATTATTTTAACTGTACTTCTGCCCTGCTACAAATGACAAAAGGACTGAAATACTAAAGGCTGAGAATCACTGATTTGATGCAATTGTATTTCACCAGATCTCTGTGAGTGACTAGGATTCGAGGTCTCAAAATGTCCGTATACATGAATGCTGCTGAGAGCAGCATCAGCATTGCACTTGAACAACCTGGTAAGAGATTTTATACTGAACAAAAACAAATCAAGAAAACACACAAATAGTTATTTATTTTTACGATTTTAATCTCACTTTGTGTGTGTGCGTGCGTGCGTGCGTGTGTGTGTAGGTGTGTGTGTGTGTGTAGGTCCTCCGGTCTGGTTCCGTACTTATGGTAAATGGACTCTTTGTGTTCTTCTGGGTGTCCTTGCTTGCCTGATGATCATTCTAGCACTGGTGCTTGCTCTACGCGGTGCCTCTGTGCCAGCCACTGAACTGGGGCCACCAAAAGGTGAGCTTGGCGTATAATACAATTCTACTCATATGCGGTTTCTCATCTGATAGTATGATATCAGCAGGCCTACCACACACACACACACACACACACACACACACACACACACACACATACACACACACCCACACACACATTCTCTCTCTCTCTCTCTCTATCTCAACATTCTATGATGAATTCCTGTACTGTTCTTTGTCTATATAGAAGTGTCTATTTGTACGTCTCTTAATGTTTTGATGAATTGAACATGGTGGACCCTGTTGTAAACAAGTGTAATGCTTAATTAAGTTAACAGCCTTTGTATTGAGCTTGTGCTTGAAATGTACTGTAATTCTGCAAACTGTTAATAAAATGTTCAATCAATCAATCAAACCACATGAAACCTGTCATAATATAGGCAAACATTCAGTGAATAATAGGGGGGAAAAGGGGAGGGGGCCTCAATGGAATATATAGAGTTAAGGGGTTTAAGAGCTGGTTTAACTGGTTTCTCTCCACTCATGTCTTGTTCTCAGTGCCTGACCGTGGCCGGGTTGACCCCCAGTATCTGAATGAATGGCCTTGGCAGGTAACATTTTGCAGTTTGGCTAAATTTGTACATTCCATCGCAGAGCACAGTCGCACGCGCGCGCACACACACACACACACACACACACACACACACACACACACACACACACACACACACACACACACACACACACACAGCCTACATTTACAGGTCCTTGAGGTAGCCTGGGAACAGACGAGCAGAATAGTCTGGCCTTGCTTGGTTGTGAGGGCATCAATCAAGGCCCAGTATGCAAATATGGGCTGGGTCGTTGTGGTGCGATTATCACAGACTCTCAGTATAAGATCCATAACTGATGTACGTTAGAATGATCTCATAAAGGAAAGTTCTGAAATGATATCATTATGCAACTCAAAGTCTCAAACCTAAAAGTGGACTCCAATATTCAGTGCCAATCGTTCACGGTCTCCCCATTTTCTTGTAAAATGTGTTGCTTAAATTCTTATACGGACTACTAAACCATGGTCTATTGGATTATTACATATTGCCGTTCTCTTGTTCATCTGTTTTCCAGACCACAAACTAAGGAGGAGAAGAAACAGATCACAAAAAACATCTTTATATGGCAATGTCAGCTGACTTCTGGCAATGTGTAAATAACTGCCAAGCCCAAGGACACAAGTGTCTCTGTTTTCATTGTACAAAGACATTGGCTACTTTCTTATGTAATCTGTTTCTTTATGGATAAGGATCCCATGAGAATTATGGTGGATGTATGTGGATGTATCACAGTCTTATCTGAGAGACCATTGACTTCACCCAACACGTACAAAGAAGGTATCTTAGTACCCCACACTACACTGGCAACATTCTCCACTGCCCTGCCTCCACAACCACAGAAAGCTACTAGTTAGGCTCACTCTGTGAGAAATTCACATATTCATTGTCATTTTCCACATGCCATTCATTTGTTCATTTAAGGTTCTGTGGCCTAAATCTTGAACTGTTCAAAGAAAAATGATCATCAAGAACAATAAGGGTTAAGAGGTAAATGAATACTGAAATTATATAAATAACATTTCCTCCCTAACATCAGCTGCATGCCCCAACTTTAAGGTATACCGGCGTGCTGTATTGTTGCTTCTGTAATGTATTTTTTTGTATTGCTATCTTGCTATCTTGCTATCTCATTTAAATCTGTAAATCCAGCAGTGCTAGATATTCTGGTAGAATAATACTAAGGATCACACTGATAAAGCATTACACTTGTTTACAACGAACAGGGTCCACCGTTTTCAATTCATCAGAACATTTAGAGACGTACTACAAATATACACTTCTATTAAAAAACAGGAAATCATGTAAGGAGGTAAAAAGGGAAAAGAAACATGTACAGTAAGGGGGAAAGGGTGCGGGGGGATTCAGATTTTACGGGGGCCAGTTTCGAATTGCAGCCGTCCGTAGGTGCCCTTTGAGAGCGGTTTTGAAGGAGTGGATTTGATGGATTTGCATGTCTTAATGGCTGTTGGTAGGGTGTTCCACATTTTGGTGGATAGATGTCATCTTGACACAGCATCTTAGATATGCATCTTCCATAATATAAATGTACATTGAATGCAATGTATGCAATGTAGCCTCAATAGAAATTGGGTTCTAACCACCTCTATGACTTTAACATGTAAAACAGTCCGTGCAGTCCTACCTAAAAGATGTGCCCATTTCTGAAAACACCCCCAGCGGGACCGGATTTGAACCCGGGGCCTTCTAGTTGTGAGGCGATAGTGCCACTATGTTTTTTATTTTTTATTTTATTTTTTATTAACACTATAGGCTACCAATTGTGCCAAACTGTCAATGGTTTTCTATGAGCAACACCTATTACGAATGAAGCATACATTCACTTTAGATCTAATTCAAAGGTTATAAACTAGAAATTCATTCATAATTTGACTACATTGAAATTGCAATTGGGGTAGTTGGACACAACAATTAGACCCCAAGTTGTAGAGTCTATAGACTTGTAATGTGCATAATAAATGAAATCGGATTTCTTGTTTTGTTTTTCTATTTCATTACAATCCAGTATTATCTTTTATCTTATGTATTATTCTATTGATGTCTTGTGAAACATGCCACACCAACATGTTGCTGTTTGTAGGCCTACCTGCTTTGGAGGAATGAGTGAGAGAGACAAAAAAAACACTTGTAGTTCCTAATATGCACCCAAGTGCACTATTCCATACTGGCACAAGGGGTCAGTATCCTTCTACCTACGCCTTCCGTTATTTCTGACTACGGATTGTCCATTCTTAACAGAGTTAACATTATCTGGGTCTACTCAATATTCTCATTATTTATTTAGCCTATTTATTATAATATCGACTATTGTATACTAATTAATTGACATACGTATTCTGTATCTCTTAGTTTCGCCTTGAGTAGCCTAATATGCACTGGCTGGCCTAATGGTCGTGTCAGTCAGGGTCAGGGCTTCATGCATAATAGCTAGCTCTGCTCCATAGCCCTAATGCCCTTTGCTGCCGTTGCATGGGCATTAGAGCTATGAGCAGAGCTAGCCTTGATACAAGCCACGGCAAGCATGATTACCAACATATCAAATCAATTCAATTCAAACTTTATTAGCAGACACAGGTCCACAGCTGTAGCCTACAACAACATAAAATAAACACGACAGGCAATATAAAATCATTAAAAAATATGTAAAATAAACAGTAGGCTACATAACTTAACCCACAGGCAGAATATACAGTGTCACTCACACACACACACACACACACACACACACACACACACACATACACATACACACACACTGTCTGTATAGTTATATGCCTGGACAAATCCTTTATTTGTGCCCAAATACAACTGGCCTAATTCAAACGGTCATGCACGGGTAATATGCATACTATTAACATACTCTCTACATCTACTACATCAGTGGTTCTCAACCGTCCCCATGCAGGCATTACTGCATCAAATGTAATCAACAACTGGTGAAACATTGGCCATTGGACAAATAATAGTCAAATAATAAGGAGATATTTTTGGGGAAAATAGTCGATCTACAAGCTAATGCGAGGCGTTGTGAGCTTGTATGTCTGCTGTGCTTGGATCTGCTGTTTTCACAGTATTTATCACACTATAGGCCTAATGTAATATACCTCAATTCCACTAAGTGCTTCTCAGGGTGGGGTCCCGGGGTCCCGACTCACCAGTTCAAATGTAAATAGTTTCGGGGTCTCGGCCTGAAAAGCTTGAGAACCCCCGCTCTACGTAATCGTATTATCGTAACATAACATACATGCCTGGACAAATCTTTATTTGTGCAAGGTGTTAGTTGGGCGACTTGAATGAAGATCGTCAACAACATCAACAAATGTTCAGACACAAACGCACACCACTGAGCAACCAATGGGGGTCGTGGTCGTTCGACCAGGGGCGGGGCATTGTGCAGGAGATAGTGGTGTTGGACAAACAGGTTGGTTAAAGGTTTGAGGTTTCGGCTGCAGTGCATCTCTGAAGACGAGAGAGAGGACGTGGTCTTGCAAGGAACTTTACCACTTTAGCCCTGCCATCCATGCATTTGCACTTGTCGGTGCGTGCGTTAACATAGTATGTGAATACGTACTGAACAAGGGTAGACCTATTTCTTCTTTTTTTACACGTTTTTTCGTTGCTGGATAAAAAAATGCTGGGAAGGAAAGTGTCTGGGTCGGGAATGATGATGAGCGCGGCGGCGGCAGCGGTCACGGACCGCGCCAGGGTCGCAGAGAGGCTGCATGCGGCTCTGGCCGGCTTGCAGGAGCTGCAGCTGCTGAAGGAGAAACAGGGCGACATGGTTCACCGGGCGCTGCGCATGGATCGGGAGGAACCGATGGTGTCTTCCGTCCAGGCGGCGGCTACGGGTTGTCCGAATATGGGGACCGAGGAGCAGCGCCTGGAGGCGTCATTGACGGCACTGAAGCAACAATTGGTAAGATTGAATCATTAAGATCAGTGGCTTTTTCAACCCTTTTCATTTATAGGACCATTATTTATTCGGCCTTTGACTGAGCCACGGACCACCATTTCATGACATTTAGCTTCTCAGTCAGACCCAAAACCCATAGTATTTTGTTGTCGTTGGATAAGATGTTGTCCTTGTCCACCATTGCATGCTTTAACAGGCTATAAGGTTGATCAAAAATAACAATTCTTCTACATTCTCTAATTTGTGTAGACTTCTTGGAAATGAAGTAATGGCAGATGTTTAAAACAATAATTTAACTCTTGAGAGAGAGAGAGAGTTAAATATTTATTATGAGTCAATTTGGTTACCAACTCCATCATTTAGTTGGGGTCCTGGGGACCACCTGGACCCCCCCCCCCCCCCGCGTGCCGTGTCTGTGTCATCACGTTTCAATTGCCACCGGTTTCGTCTATTGTGGAATTATATCGCCAATGGTATTTAAAAAAGAAAAGAAATGTACTTTACATAGGCTAGGCATGCCCGCTGAATGTAATTGTTTTTATAATAATACGCCTGATTACCGTTAGAATACCTTTAGAATTTGACCGTGAAACGACCATTTACATTACACTACAGTCAATACTAGTGATTTCTCCTGGTCTCGGTTGGGGGTAGGAAGTAGCCTAGGATAAAAAAAAGTGTAATAAATCAAGGTTCATTGCAAGACCACGGGACCTTGGGGCAATGAGGTGGACTCTGGTGGGGGGTACTGGTGTACTTTAATTATTAACCACTTTAATGTAGGTGGAAGCACACTGTAATAACTTTGAGCGTGCTGGTTTGACTTTAGGCTTGAGTTTTTCAAAGGTGAGCGTTTGTCCTCGCCTCACTGCCACGGGACAGTCACATTTTCTAAGGACAATTAAGTAATTTAATGTAGAGACTCTGACATGATAGAAGCTCCTCAAAGGCAGAGCAGAACTGTGGAGATTACAGCACAGCAAGTTTGGGCTGATGTATTTTACAAAAAATGGTGGAGATTAAATTATTATTCTTGGTTTACAGTGGGTTCTGCATTATATTGTAGAATAATCTCCAAACTGACTCCAACCAAACTCAAAGGGGATAAAACATGACAGGGGCTCGTGGTAGTATTTTTTTTATGTACTTATTTATTTATTTTATGGAAAAACACCTTGTTTTGTCAGACACCCCTAAATAGAAACATCACATTTTCAAAACTGAAATGATGCTATTGAAGGTGAACATCATACGGTTGGCACCACATGTATACAAATGAAACTGGCTGCTAGTATCTTCTAATCTACAGCAAACACACCCTCACACCAGCCCTTCCTCCACCAGTAGTTTACACAATGGCCAGGCCCTCTCTGTGGGGGAGAAATTAGTTATCCACTCCTACCTCCTCCAGACTCCTCTGTACTCCTGAGGTTAATCATCAGACAACCCACTCGTTTGTTTTTTCTGATGGGTGTACATTAGAGCCTCCTTTGTACAAACAACACACTTACAGCTGTCTGGTCTATACCCTCCAGGCAGATGAGTGTGGAAAAAAAGGGTAGTAAACCACAAAGTAAATTCCTCCTCGGTGTCAATTTAACTCAGAGAATGTGCAATTGTAATCAAGTGGACCTGTAAGGTTTGCATAAACTTTAGCATTTCAGAATGAGTGGATTAACATTGAGAATGCATATTGTGACCTTTCAATTTGAACTGAATTCCCATTTAAAAGAAAAACATGTGTAAAGTTGCAAACAAAACAGTGGGAATCAAGTTTCATTTAAGTTTTGGTTCCGCCTGGCAGGAGATCTAACCTGAATGTGTCCTCTGCTTCACAGTGTCGCCTGCGCAGGCAAGACGTGGGCCTGAAGACCCACCTGCAGCAGCTAGACCAGCAGATCAGTGTGCTGAAGCTGGATGTGGGCAAAGTGTCGACTGAACAACAGCTGGAGAGTGACAGTAGACCAAGCTCAGGTTAGTGGACAGACGCGTGTCACACCATTCCACAAATAAACAAACCCCCCATTTACACAGCTGGAAGGCGCCTCTTGTATGCTGAGCTCCCAGAGCAACACACACCCAAATTAAAATGTTAGGGATTTTTACAGTGTATACAATCAAACAATCTAACAAAACACACACCACCACATGCTGTCTCTGTCTTTTAGATATTTACGGAAGTCATTTAAACTCAAGAAGCAAAATCTGTTGCCACTTGCCGTTAATCATATCACGTGATCTCTCTTTAGGTTTCTATGAGCTCAGTGATGGCGGCTCCTGCTCCCTGTCCAACTCGTGCACGTCTGTGTACAGCGAGTGCCTGTCGTCCTCCTCCCAGACCAGCCTCTTCATCGTCTCCGCGGGCCCTACAAGCCCCACCACCGCGTGTCACACCCGCGGTGGGCCCTCTTCTCAGGCCGACGTGTGCCGTCGGCGGTCGGCTGACGAGACTGTCGCCCAGCCCAACCCGCCACGTGCCATGGGTGTCCATCTGGGCAGCAGCAGGATTCGAGTGGGCGCTGCTGACCGGGCACGACCAAGACCTGTATCCACAGGTGAGCAGCAGTCTCAGTATTGCATCTTAAACTTAATGGAACACAACCATTAACATACTACATAAGATTGTATGAAATGACGCATATCAGAAGATATTGATCAGTTTGCGGTAATAGTGGCCATAGTCATGCTGGGTCTATGTGTTCTAGGAACACAGAGAAAGGCCGAACATATAGATTGAACTAACAATGCACTAAAAAAATATATAATAAGCGTCAAAGTTTAACTAAAGGTCTCTTATTGATTGTATTAGCAGAGGCACCATGTAAATGTACTTACAATGTGGTTTATTGCCTCATACTGGCATGCTGTATTTTTAAATTGACAGTTGCATTTCTTCCATTTCATCGCAAATGAGCAAGTATTGATTTTGATTGTGTGTTGTATCACCAGGTGATCTAGATAAGGTGATGACCCTGGGACTGGGCTGCTATAAGTCTGCATGGGAGAAGAAATCGTCAATGTGCACCAACCTCAAGACCTCGACAGTGGACCCCAAGTTCCAGAATAACCTGGTGTCCCGCAGTGGGACGGAGGTGTACCAGTACCCCAGCCCCCTCCACGCCGTCGCTCTCCAGAGCCCCATTTTTTCCCTGGATGGGGAACCAGCCAATCCTAGGCTTTCAGAGGGTACAGGGCCCCAAGCAGACAGCATCCCCATTATTGACACTCCCCAGAGAGCACAGGGGATGCCCCTGGGTTACATAGACAAGGTTCTTCAACGCAGCATGAGCAAGATTAATATCCAAGGTGACGCAGGAAGAGACACTCTGCGTGCACAAGCTGATTATCACAGAGAGGCTAGTGAAGTTCAAACGATGTCTCCTGATGTGCCAAACGTTCAGGTATCTCCACTACCTCCACTACCGCCACTACCAACATCAATGCAGCCACCGGACACCATTCTAGCTGACAGCCACAGGAACAGACGGTGCATAGGATACTCCGGCAAGGAGCAGGCGAATATCAACCAATCGGTTAGAGCCCCAGACGTTTCACACCGCTACTCCTATCCTGCTGCTATGAGGGACTACAGCTCTAGTGAGGCCGTGACCTGTACTGCTCGAAACAATGGCAAGATCCCAGGAGACCCTGCTAGCGCAGCAAGAACACACTCAGAGAAAAAGTACAGGGACATCCCAATGACGAGGGGGGTTGAGAAGAAGGCCGTGGAGCAACGGCACCTAATCAACCATAGCTCCACCACGGAAGAAAGTCGCGGTTTTGAGGCCCATGTGGGTCACAACACGTCTGCCCCTGACTTTGTCCATGCCGAGTTTGTCCCTGCTGGGTCACAGCGGGTCAAGGTGAGGCAGGCAGACCGCAAGACCAAGGCTGTGAAGCTGAGAAGAAGAAGCACTGAGAAGCCCAAAGGTTCAAGACACCCCCAGGGCTACTCTGAAAGGACCATGGAGGCCAGTGGCGGACTCAAGGGAAGGTCAGGGAAAGCAAAGATGGCCCAGAAGCTGACCAGCTGCCTGGAGGAGCTAGGACACTCTGGCTCAGACTCAAGCCTCTACAGCCCTGGCCCCATGCACACCCACAGGGTCTATCCCAAGCCACACCCAATCCCCCCTGTTGCCAAGTGCAGCAAAGGCCGCAGACCTCAGTGCCTGGAGTTGGAGCAGTCTTCCGAACAGAGAAAGAGGAGGCAAGGGACTACCAAGTGGCCAACCGATATGGAAATGCACCAGGCTGCCTATGTCCAGCGGCAGAGGCCACGAGAGCCCCATACACAGGCACTAGCAAATAGGCAGGTGGTTCGCAATGTGAGCACCAGGTCACACGCAGACCAACTCGGACCACGACGAGCCTTCCAGTCACCCGCTTCATTCTTTAATAGCCTCAATGCCAGATACCCTCCAGCTCCGTTCCCCATGTCCAGCCAGTACCCGCCCCGATGCGAGTCAGAGTACTCGGCTGAATGCGCCTCACTGTTCCACTCCACCATTGCGGAAAGCAGTGAGGGGGAGATGAGTGACACCACCGCCAACCGCTTTGGAGACAGTGAGTTCAGCCAGAGCTTCCGGTCCCGCTCTGACTCTGACAGCAGCCTGTCCTCTGACGAGGAGGAAGAGGAAGGGGTTCTGGTGTGGCCTGAGGCCACTGTAGGGCCCACTGCCGCTGGTCTGGCGTTGCAGCAGCAGCCACTCCCCGAGCCCCCTGCCTGTCGCATCAAAGCCTCCCGAGCTCTAAAGAAGAAGATCCGTAGGTTCCAACCTGCAGGCTTGAAGGTCATGACCCTGGTATAGTGGAGTCCCTCCACGATACACCACGATACAGCATGAAAACTGTTCCAAACCCTGATAACTGTAAAAGGAGTTGTCAGATGGAGAAGAAAACAGCATTGCTAGAATTTGTGTATTCACTGCTGCAAAAGATTTATAAAGCGGCATTATATAAAAACATGTACCATACATTTTGTTGATTGCCATGCGTACTTTTCAAATAATTCCATTCTTGTGATTCTTTGCAAATGGATACAACTTCAATCTGAACATTGCTTTCATATAATTGTTCAGAATTACAATAATTGTTTGTATGCTCCCACACACTGTCCACATGCAAAAATAAAGTTTTAATGGGGGACACAAGGTTTTGGTCCAGAGACCTTCATCGGGTTATCTTGTTGTTATCAAGTCTTGATAACAACAATATAACCTTGTCTAAGGACCAAACGTTGTGTTTCCCATTCAAAGTTTATTTTAGTATTTGCACGTGAGTCTTTCCTCTGTGCTCTTGGTCTTCTCTGGCACACCCCTCGTTCTGTAGGTGTGCAAAGGTTTTGCTCGTTTTTATACTTATTATATTTGCCATTAATGTAAGATTTCTGTACATTGATCTCTCTTTCTTCTTGCACATTGGGTTTCCCTATGCATATATTTCACTGCAGAATAAAACACTATTTAATATAATGATGCTTCATCGCCACCTTTGTTTTTACTCGATTGCATTTACAACTTTGGCATTTAGCGGACTAATTTGTCAGCAGCGAATTACAAAGTGTAGGCTAATAAACAGTTTTAAGTGCCCATGGATAATAAGGCTAATAAACAGTTTTAAGTGGCCATGGATAATAAGGCTAATAAACAGTTTTAAAGGAGCATTCAGTGATTTGGGTGATTTGGAAAACCACCCAGTCCGCCCCGGTAACAAAATGTGCACATGCACACGCTCTACAGTGGGGGGAAGTGCAACAGGCCAACAGCATGTGCCCCCACTCGATCCCACTCGATCATGATTGGAGGAAAGTCCCTCTCATCCTGATTGGATGAAGGCTTTGCCACCCGCCACCAAAACTGAAACTAGGGTTTTTTGACCCCAGGGGCTCACTGGGGACAGGGAGGAACTCCTTATATGGTCAGCACACTCTATGGTAGGGAGGATTATCCCAAAAAAAAGAAAACATAAGTGATATTTAAATGAAGTGAAATCACTGAATATACCTTTAAGTGGCCATGGATAATAATAATAAGCATTGGTACAAGTTGTACCGTACACTGAAGGACAGCATTGCCAAATGTTCAGCATTGTTCAGATTTTAAACGGCATAAATGTATAAACATGTTTCACTGCACTGGCACATAATGCACAAAACTCCACTTGATGGAGACCAATTACAGCTGAGTAGCCTTGAACTGCATTTGGCTTAAATTCCAGCGTACACAGTCAAACCACATGCTTAATATTTAAAAATAGATCAATGCTTATCTGTGCTCAGGCATTTTCCTATAAACTAAACATGCTCACAAGGCACTCATACAATCTCAGCAAGAATGTGGTTGATGAGATGAGCTCAGGTTCCTGAGTGAAGTCTATGGTCTGGTTCTAAAAAGAGTTGGAGCAGGAGGCACATAGGATTTAGTCGGAATGACTAATGATAAGACGTTCCTCATTTCAGAGCTGTCATGAAGAGATTAGACACTGCAGGGCAGCTGCACAGAACGGCCCAATAATCTCATTTCCAAACTCTGCTTTGGTATTAAAATTCCCCCACTTTCAAAGTCCAGTTGAGCGAAAGGTTACTGTTGTAACTAGTCAAGCCACAGGCCTTCCACATATACTCCCCCAGTTCATTTGCAATAATATGATTTTCTCTCATCATGCAATCATTTAAACTAAAGTTTCCATCTAAGAGGCTTAATGGGACTGTCAAACAATTTCAGCAGTTTATCAATGATAAGTATTTGCCTGCAGGTCTCCCTAATATCACTATGGTGGTCGCTGTTTTTTAACCAAAATAAGCCTCAGTCCCTATTTTGGGCAGATTAAAAAAAAAATCAACAATGTTAACTTTGAAATTCAATCATAACGAACCTAGCCGATCTACAATCTCACAACACATCACATAAGATCGCTAAGTGGGCTTAAGTGGTTAAGGCTGATTAGATGAATATATATGGCTTTCTTTCTTGAAATCATCAATTCAGTTTCAAAAAGGAAAACCTTCAATTCTGTGGAAAAAGCACCATCAAAGGAGTACAGATTATTTGTTAATTCACTAGCTACATTCTTTTCTCAGAATGCTCAGCGCACACAGTTCCAAAGGGCACATTGTCATTAACATCAAAGATGACATTTTAAATGTAGAAAGTTGTGCCAACAGGCAACAGCTACAATTGGGTCTTTCTTCTTTCTTTTTTTGTGAGGATTTGTAGGTCCCACTGACCTTTGACCCCTCCATAAGCGCGTCAGGGAGTGGCCAGTGGGATTAGAGCTGTTGTTTTTCAACCAGGCTCAGGACAGCATGACAGGCTCTGGACGGGTCTTTGATGTACACTTGAGCAGGACCGTGTAAGCTTGACCTTGTTAGTTTGCTGACCTTTCCAGCTGTTGAGCTGGCTCATCTCTAGGCACGTTTCCCCCAGAAATTGTCAGAATGGAGGGGTCATGGGCCGTTTTGTACCCCTTCTGTCTATGTCTGTCTCCTTGGGGGTTTGTTGTTCAACTTCAATTTGTCTGCCGTTTCATTCCGTTGGATTCGGTTTGTTCGAGTCTGTTGCTGCTATACAACGATGAATCAGATGATTGCCCAAGATCTGTTCAGTTTTACCCCTTTCTTCGACAATTGTCAAACCCTACACACAAAAGTGTGTAGGGTTTCACAGTATCACTACCTCAACAAATACAAAACCAGGGTAATTGTATGCGGGTTTCATTGGTTCATTTGTTACTCTGGCTGGAAAGGGAAAGCCCTGGGGTCAAGTTGGAAACTGAGACCTGTGCTGTGGAGCAGGTGTACAAACCCAGACCTGCAAATAGGACTTGGTCAGTGGCTGTTTTATGGGGTATGAATTGAGGGAAATATTATGTATGTGTGCAAGTGTGTGTGGAGGAGAGGTGCTATTTTTTCACTGCTTCATGAAGTATGGTCCACAAGAGCTTGTCATGGTATACCGTACTAAAGGATTACAGATGTTGAGTGGGATCTCATTACATTGATCTTGGTTCAAGGACTCTGGCATCAGGAAGTTAAAAGCAAATGGGTAACTGAGCATGTCTCACACACCATTCTGTCTGATACCGGATCTGCCAATAAAGGATCTTGACTGACATATTTTACCCAAAGGCCATGAAAAAGGTCACTGTAACTGCTTGCTGTTCAGACTGATGTGCATCTTTGTATTGTACCGGTGTTTCTTAGGAAACTGAAATAATCAGAAACCAAATGAGTTGTTACTAGAGACAGAAACAGGTTAAAGGGGCATTCCACTCATTTTCAACATTTTACTATGTCATTAATATACCTTAGAGCTGTTAATAATAAAAAGTCCCCCCATTCTGTGTTATCTAGAACTAGAGGTCTGAAAAAAAATTATTAACATGGTGAAACACATCTTGATGACATCATCAAAATGTGTTTCACCATGTTAATGATTTTTTTTCACAATTACAGTTCTAGGAAACACAGAATGGGGGAACTTTTGTATTATTTCCACACAACAGCTCTAAGGTATATTTATGACATAGTGAAATGTTGAAAATGGGTGGTTTCCCCCTTTAAATAAACAATGTATGTAATGTGTACGACTTAAATGTATCCTAGTATCAGAAAATTCACAAGCAATGAAAGTATACTGTCCTCCGTTCTGCAATATAATCAAAGGAAGACATTGCATGAGGTTTTCTTATCACACTCTCTCTCTTAACACAGTCTGCAGCAGACATGCTTGTCACTGTCCTTAGGGAGGGATCATATAAATAGATTTCATGCATAGCTCCTCTGAGGCTTGGGCCAGGTGAACACTGATAGGTAATGCAGGGAATGCATGCCAGTGAGCTACTTTGAGCAGTGATCTTCTTAGACATTGCACATTGCATTTCCTCAGATAACATACATTAGTCTCATCTAAAGATACTTATATGGTTTAATACCATCCCTTCTAAAGCCTTACCGTTTATGTCCAAATGGTTTATGTTGACAAAGTAATCAAAGCAAGAATTTAATCAGGAAAACATTTCAAAGCCAGCACAAGTTTGTTGTTTTAACGTTTATGTGACAATGTGACATCATTGAAACAAGAAAAACATTGCAAATACACATTTAAGAGAGTAAGGAGAAAGAACAATAAAAGTGTGTCCCACAGATAGGTGCTAATTAAATTTGGAATTGGTTCAGATTAGGTCACAGGTGGGGGAAAGGGGAGCAATTGGGTTCTCCTTTTACGTCTGCATGAGGTAATCCCAAAATTAAACATGGGCCCATCCCAGTCTGTCTCCAGACTCTCATTCTCAACACATAATATCTGCTTTTAAGCATGTTTTCTGTTTGTCTATCTTTATCATAGTTGTTTCTGTATTTTTCCAAGCGTGTGTAAGCAGGATCATCGTCTGCACTCTGCATCATGCAGTCCATATCCATACCAATTTAGGAAATGTAATGGTGTCAGTCCTCTTTATTCCTGCCTTGTAGTCTCAAATGGTGTTTAGCACGATGGTCTGGTTGGATTTCTGTACAACAAGAGAGTGAGAAGAAAGCTTGTGTGAAACCTGGAGGGCGAGTGCTGCTGGGCCCCTGATATAAGATGTGGATTTAACATGTTGACAAGTGGGAGCTCAGAAACTCATTACCACCACCCCGATGAGAGGAGGCTGCAAGGAGCTTTCCACCCAACCCACAATGCACCCCTGGTGGAAACACAGAGGAGTCCATGCTTTCAGAGTCTTGTATGGCAAGAAGTATAAGGAGGATTAACTCAGTCACAGAAAAACGGCATCTTCTACATTCTGACAAATTTAGCAATAAACATAATGACGTAAAAGTATCCAAAAGAGAAGGGGTCAACCAAGCTGGTTTGCATGTTAACAACATTTATGACTGAAACATCACCTTGAATTTGCGCCATGGACTCTGCCGGCAGTGTTGTCAAGTAACTTAAGTAATATACTACTTTCAGTAATATTATTACTTTTTTCCAGTAATATGTAACTTAACTAGTTACTTTCACATTTTGAGTAATAATATTACATGTTACTTTTTTCCTAAAGTAACATTATTACTATTTTCACAAGCCTTGGTAGAACTGTGGGTTTGAGTGTTTATTTATAATGGTAGACTGGATAGGGGTCAAGTTGCTTTGCAGACTGCTGATCCGCTCTAGATCTAGACTCTAGAGCGGATACGGAAACGATGCACACTCGTCGGTACGTATGTGTGAAGTATCGGATGCAGAAGGGCGGGCCTTAAACCGTCCGGAACACGGAACAACAACCTAAACTAGTGTGTGTAACTCGTTAGACTGCACTGTTAGTAGAAAAGTAAGACTTTTGGGGACAAAATACACAATTACTGGAGGCGAGAGAAAGTAATAAGTAAAGTAATAACTAATAAGTAACTAGTTACCTTTCTCAGGGAGTAATAAGTAGTGTAACTTTATTCCTCTTTTTTTAAGTAATAAGTAATAAGTAGTGTATTACTGTTAAAGTAATATTTTGACAACACTACTGCCGGTGTCCGTATTGACACATTAGTAGATACTAGTCCAGGAACTCGATTAAACACGTTGATTTTACATAGGCCATGTGGATAGACTTTGTTTACACTACCACTGCAGAGTTGTGTCTGCAGGCCTGCCATTGAGATTCACCCAGTTAGTTCCTCTCTCTACAACCCTTGAATGGGGGAAGGGCTCTATAGGATTGGGTCAGTGAGGTAGCTTTTGTTCCTCTGCTTACTGTACATATGAATGGGGTTGGAGGGGAATGTCCAGCCTCATGAATGTCAATTGGAGGAGGCTTGGGTTTTAAGGAGCAAGATCCTCTGGTTGCGTGGAGGCCGGTGGACAATGGAGATAGAGTAGACAGAGAGAGAGACAGACAGACGAGGGGACGCAAGGGGGAAATTATTAAGGGAGAGATGTGATACAGTGCAGGTCAAGTGTGAAAGTGGCAGAGACAGCACAGCATGGAGATGAATTAAGCAAAAGGGAAAGACGTGCATGTTCCATTCCCGTAAGGCATGGCTATAGCTCTGCTTTAAGTGCCACCTGCTCCTCTTTAAGCACATCCTGTCATTTAATACATAATCCCTTCATTCACTGCGCTGTGTTTACTAACCATTGTCTCAACTCCTTCAAGCTGTGGTCAAGAGGTAGTTCAAAAGTTCGTACTGTGTGTGTAGAGCATGCACTGACAGTAACAGTGGGCATTGTGGCCCTGTTCGCCACTGTGAAGTAATTGTCTTCTGGCGCAAAGAAAAGCCTTGAGCATGCATGCTTCTGAAAGGATCCTGAGATTTCCATATTTGTGGAGGCCAACATCATCACCATAAATGTGTCACACACTGTGATGCGTTGTGAGCTTGTAGATCTGCTATAATTACGTTCCAAAATAGGAATGCCAGGTTGAAATCGGTTACGGTCCTTAACCCTAGCGTCCTTATTCTGCGTGCAATTTACAATTTACAATTTAGGCATTTAGCAGACGCTCTTAATCCAGAGCGACTTACATTAAGCAAGAACAAAAAAGCATGGGAATACATCACATAAAAAAGCATTTATCATGAAACATGCTAAGAAGTAAGCTAAGAACATAACAGTGGAATATCTATATAATGAAACTATACATATAAATGTATGTATATACATATACTATGCTATACATATGTACTATGATGTGCTATGACTACATACAATGCAATTATAGTGCTGTCTACATAACATGCTATAAGTCTGTATCAAATGATATCTAAGTCTACAGAAATGCTATCTAAGGGGGTAGGGTAAGTGCTATGGGCCATGATGGAGTCTGAAAAGGTGGGTTTTCAGACTACGGCGGAAGATTGGGAGTGATGCTGCAGGCTTAAGTGCACATGCCGGTAGGCCAGTAAGGAGGGAGTTACAATAGTCGAGTTTTGACAAGACTGTTGTCTGGATTAGGATCTGGGCTGATTCCTGGGTGAGGAACGGTCTAATTCGTCGTATGTATTCGTTGTCTGGGTTCAGCTTGAGGTGGTTGGAGGACATCCACTGTGAGATGTCAGCCAGGCATGCAGTGATGCGCTCTTCCACCTGAGTGGCAGAGGGGGGGAGGATAGAAACAGTTGTGTGTCATCGGCATAGCAGTGATAGGATATATTGTGAGCAGAGATGATAGTGCCAAGGGACTTTAGTGTACAGTGAGAAAAGGAGGGGACCAAGTACAGATCCCTGTGGGACCCCAGTTTGGAGGGTTCGGGGGGATGATAGCAGACCTTTCCAGGAGACCTGGTACAGTAGGTCCGGTCGGTGAGGTAGGAGGAGAACCACTGCGTGTGAACATTTGTGGAAAATAGTCGTTGTACAATGTCTTGCACTTATAAGCGTTATAGGTGAAGAGCAAAAAACAGGAGGGCGCTTATAGAGCCCTGGGGGACTCCAGTCAACTAAGTATAGGGTTTAAGTTAAGCTATGCCTGTTGAATTAAGTTAACAATCGTGCAGCATGTGGGTGTGCCATTCCAAATAATGGCCGAACGAGAGAGCTTCAGGCAGGGTAGATCGAAACTGACCATGCAGAGTTGGACAATCAACTGTGAAAGAAAGAACAGAGGAGACAGACAGACTATACGGCACCGTCAACCCAAAACAGAACTCATCAGTATTGCCATTAGCATAGATACACAACAAAGTGAATGTTCAAACTGGTGAGATTCGTTTTTGTTCTACCAAAAGATGAGTATATATAGTTACTAAAAACGTGCAAAAGCTATAAGACACAATGTAGCCATATTATCCCAGCAGTGTTTTTTTTGTTAAAAGTCCTGTTTTCAGAGGGTGCCTGCCTGGTGGCTCCACGCCTCCGTCAGTTTGTCTGGAGTATAGGAGGGCCTGAGTTCAAATCCGACTCAGGTCATGTCCAGCGTGTCTAACTTCTCTCTGAACTTGATTTCTGTCTCAAAGGTTTACCCATACATAGCCTCTTCTAGAAAAGCCCCCTGGTCTGTGGTGGCCAAATAGAAGAAATAACCTTTTCATAATTATGAAGTTTAGTTATTATTGAGTCCCCAAAAGAGTAAATTCTGAAAACAAGCTTTAGGGCTTGGGTAGGTGACAGTAATTTCAGTAGAATCTCCCTGTAGCTTACTGCGATTAATACAGTGTGCTATTTTCAGCCTTTCACTTTAACCCTGGCATACCAATTTTGGCCATGTTATATGTATATAATTAAATAAATACAAATAAAATGATATGATGATATGATATATATATATTTATATATATATATATATATCATTTTATTTGTATTTATTTAATTATTTTTTAGAAAACCTTTTAAAAATAGCCGATCTACAAGCTCACAAGATTGTCTATTTTCAGAATAGGAAGTTAATAGTGACTTTTGCCTCAACATTGACACAACATTGGCCTATACTAGTTATCTCTGGGTGTTGCCCGCTGGCTCATGTGTATGAAACCACCAACTGTTATTAGGACGCAAAGCAAGGCCCTGACTCCTCTGAACTGTGTGTGTGTGTGTGTGTGTGTGTGTGTGTGTGTGTGTGTGTGTGTGTGTGTGTGTGTGTGTGTGTGTGTGTGTGTGTGTGTGCGTGCGACTGTGTGTGCGTGCGACTGTGTGTGTGTGTTTGCCACATCAAAAGAGCTGTGAGACTGACAGCTGGTCCTCCTCTTGGCTAGCCCCCCTGATAAGATCACAGTGACAGGAGGACATGGATACTCAACAGGTACCACCCTCTAGTGCTCCAGCACGCTTCTTGATGTTCCCATATGGCCACTATAACACATCTCTCACTTATCAAAACATTCAGCCATTTCTTTCTTTCTTTTTGTCCTATTTCGGAGTTTTCCTGACTGGATGTTTTCTCCTTGGAAGCAGAACATCCAATAATTATTATTGTTATTATTAATTGTTTTTTTTGTTTAGTTTTTACAAAATGCAGCTAAGAGCAAATACTTACAAGTAGTGCACCCAAAGGAGAGCTTGACATGACACCTCCATACTGTTTGACTGCCCTTCACTGTGTGACTGGTTTCCTTCTACAAGATGCCATAAACCCATTGGGAGTGTGTTCACAATGACCCCCTGAAAAGCTGTGTCTTCCTCAGCTTCAGGCCTAATGGACTCCAGTCTGGCATCTTTAAAATATTCTAGACATTAGGTAAAGACCCCCTCTCCCCCCCCCCCCCCCTCTCTCTTCCTCCATGTGCACACGTGCCCCTTGAATAAAAGGTCATTCACCATTGTTGAAAAGGTCAGCAGTATCATTTTATGGCCAGGAAGCTCATCGGCTCCTTTTGTGGCGCTTAGCATACTCCCCCGCCTCCGTCACTTTCATAATTTGGAATCGTTTTGTGATAATCTTTTTCTTTTAATCACTTTTCCTTTTGAATAAACACACATTTAATTGGGTGGTTATATTGAGTTAAAGCAGTAGAAAGACTTCCAGAGTATTGGTAATGTAGCTGTTTTGAATGCTATACATTTATGATGTATATGATGATGTATGATGACTTTTTTTAAACAACTGATATGGTCTAGATCTGTATTAGTATCGGAAGTTGTCCCTTATCTGTTGCCCAGTCTTTAGAGCTTCCACTGCTTGTCTACATCTAATTATCAGAGGAGGAATAACCATCCAAATTAAATTGGGATCTAAATAAAAAGAACATACAGTTAGCTTTGGCTAACTCTGGCCCATTTACATTGAGGTGAAAACTGACATATTGATTAATGAGCTTTGTCCCTGTCAAATAAATAAATAAAAGACATGGCAGAGGTAGGCGTATCCAATTAAATGTTATTCAGCTGGGGAAAACATAGCTTATGGGGGGGAATTAAACGTCAGTATTTCCTTGGGGTCAGTAGCTTGCTGTCTGGTCTGTTTATCTTCGTCTCCAAGGTATAGTTAGTGGTTGAGGGTTGACTCACTTTCCAGATCGGAGACAGGTCTCAGCTCGTACGTGTAGTGGAAAAGAACCAGGAGCCAGATATGGGACAGAGATAATAAGGCCCCTTTACCCAACACACCTTGAGCTGGGATTAGAATACAGCATCTCTGTCGCTCTTGTTTACTGCTCTTTGTTCTTGTTTTATTTTAACATTCTGTTTTGTTTATTATTTGAGAATAACTAAGCTATTTCGCTGCTTTCAGGAGGCCAGCTCTGCTACTGTCAGTTCTGTTTCATGTAGGTTAATACAAAGTGAAATCCCAGTTTGAACTATTGAACTGTTGGAGCTTGAATGGAAAATATTGTTTCTTGCACCTGAGAGAGAAAGAGAGAGAGAGAGAGAGAGAGAGAGAGAGAGAGAGAGAGAGAGAGAGAGAGAGAGAGAGAGAGAGAGAGAGAGAGAGAGAGATTGGCCTCTAAGTACAGGTAGGGAAAGAGCGAGCGAGAGAGCCTTGTGTGACAATAAACCTGAAGTTGAGATGACATCATACACTGACCCCATCCAGTGGGGTGGACTGGCTCCACTGGTGCACCATGATGGGACACGCCTGCAGTGTTGTGTCTGTAGCCGGGGGCAGCCGCTCTCTCAGTGCAGGGGTCAAGGGTCAGAAGGGTGGGCTTTTGGGTCACCAACAGGAAACATGATGAAGACAGACACACTATCAGACACAGACAGCTGCTGCAATCAGATCCACCTGAAACTACCACAACGGTCCGCATGGAGGTACAGAGATGTCCCACTGGTTCAGAACACATTCTAAAATAGAATGGAATACCCGGAATAGGCTGACTATTTTAAATCTCAAAATTGAGGTTCCACTGAATGTGAAGTCCAACAGTAAATGTGCTGATGCAGCTCTATCCCAGTTTCTGCATTTACATTGTTTGTCCCAGTTATACTACAATTACTACATTGTTTTAGTTTCTGGGGTAAGAGCTTAATTGGATGATTCTAAACAGCTAGGACATGAAGCTTACAGGAGTTATCAGACTTACAAATGTAATTGAAATAAAATTAAATGAAACTAATAAAACTAATAATACACAATACTGGTGTAAGCATACCCATTATCAGTGGATAAGGGCAGCTTAGATCTAAACATTTAAAAGCTTGTGAAATGTAATAACCTCATAAGTATGTCTGTGTCATTGAAGAGGGTGACAGTTTGAAGTGCGTCATGGTTTGCCCATTTGCTGTGTTTTGACACAGAACATGTATACTGATGAATGAGACTTTGAAACTTGACACAAAGCAACTTGGGATATATGGCTTTCCTCAACCTTTTGTCCCAGGGCATTAGGGAAAGTTGAAGAGGAAGGACTTGCAGGCAATTAAAATAAATTGATTTTTTTTTTCTTGAGTGGGAGTAAGAGACAGGCATATTCTGATAGGATTTGCGTTTCTGTAATTCTGTTGAATCTGAATGAACGGACGCCGCAAATCCACAGTGATACTGAATGGCAACATATGGCAAAGCTTCCTTGATCTGCCGCTGACCATTAGCATTGCAGCTGACTGGTAGAGATATGCTAAATGGGTGGTAAGTAACTGGCCTTTATGGTTCTTAAGATAAATATAACACCTGGCGGTCGATGAGCTTAAAGTTAAACCAACATTTATTTGTATTTATGCTCCAGCGACAAAGATGAAGGGACTTCTAAAGACACCTCCACACCAACACCTGGCCGTGGCTATCATGCCACTATCTCCTAACAGCCGAGGAGTGGATAAAGCCTCCGCAATCAGGACCACAACCCTGGTGAAAGTTCTCTAGACATGGTCTGACTCCGGACATATGGGTGATTATATGGAGTCTACTGTGGCAGTAAATCACCACAAAGCCCCAGGTGAAAGGGAGGATATGACAGTCTAGCTGGTGCCCCTGTGTGTTTATAGGGATGTAGAGGGGGATTGTTTTGGCTGAACACTGTCACTAAAAGAGAAAACGTTGACCCCCTCGGGCCCCTTTGAACAGGACGATCCAGTGTGGCACACCGAGGGACGGTTTGTCAGACCGAGGGTTTAGAGAAGGGTCTCGAGAGAACGGACTGAAATTGATATCCCTCATCTTACATCCCTGCAGTATTTGTTACTCTGCAATGAAAAGCAGACGGGGGGGGGGGGGGTCCGTTTTATCATAACACCTTTAGAGAACGGAGGATGGGAATGTGTTTGGGTTGCATATATATGGTTGAGGTCAGTCGGTCAGTCAGGATCAAAGAATCCTCCAAAATCCTATCTAACTCCAGTTATCCATCTACTGGGTTGGCACTGATACACTATCTACTTAATTGACTGAAATGAGGTTAACCGATAAAGCCAGAGGCTGACATGACAGCTGCGATCCGGTTTTGTTCATCTCTGCACCTATACTATAGCGGGCCTATTGAGAGAACTATAGAAGGGTGTAAAGACCCATAAAACACCAGCCTACATTATTGGCCGGTAGTAATTAGTTTAACTATGAGTGGGTGTCAAAGCTTTTAAAACACACCACCGAGCCTGATAGCAGCATATCAGGGCTAAAAGGGTGAATGGTAATGTTTGAACAATTTAGGATTAGTCACCCATCTCGCATGGCAAGGTAGTCCATTAAATGTCCCTGTTCATAACAACAATTATTATTTGCCGTGAGAACAAAAACACCCCTTTTCAACTAACATAATCTCCCGACCATGGGAAAGGTTGACGGGTACAGTAGATGTCATAGGCAAGAGATTGCTTGCCTTGGAGAGACTCCTTGGAGACTCCTCCGTCATTGACCATATTGCTCAAGGACACATATATAACATCCTTTTTGGCCTTACTTCAAATTTGGGGGAGGATTGACACAGAGTTACTTCCCCTCCAAGCAATCCATTCTATTGATTGTCACTGGGGTGTGCTTCAGTCCGATCAATATCGGTCCTGTTCATCACCACCCACAGCAGCTGCACATCCCCCACTCAAATCAATCAGTGCCAGGACGCCCTCAGCAGGTTGCTTGGAAAGGAAGTCATTTTCACCTTTCTGGCCACGTACTGGACAAGTGTTTATATGAAAAGGAACATGGGACACACTATAGAAGAGTAAAAGACAAAGAGAGTGAGGGAGAGAAATGTAGAGAGAAGGGGGAGGAACGTCGGCTTTGGTCCTCGCTCTTTGTAGATCTGGCGTCCAGATGAACTGTGATCCACACGACAGATTAGCCTTGACAGTTGTTCCAGAAGCGAGGGTCTAATCTAAAGCTGTCTGGAGATCCTCATGAAGCCACGTCACATAAAGGCCAACGCAGGCACACATGCACCACAACCCACAGGTCTCCTCATCTGGCCTTATCACACGACCCCACCGTAAAGATGCATGGACTGGAGCAGATTACTGTGTTTACAGTTATTTTAGATTTTTATCCTCAAACATTCCTTTGGCATGAAGCGCGCTGTGAAACGTTCCCCACAGTGAATTCTCAGGTTCTCAGAGTGATCCTGCGACCCTGTTAGTGAAAGGCCGGCGCCATTTCCGCGGCTTGTGACAGACAGCGCGTAAGCCAAAGCTTCATGCCCTCACACAGAGGGGCACTGCCTGGGCATATCTCAGTGTGCCTCCACCAATCAGACGGCGCAACAGCCCTGGGAGATTCACTGTGTTGTCATGGCAGTCCTCCAAACACAGTGGGGATGTAGTTAAAGGCTTTGTACTTCCTGTGTTTACCAAGTGTCTCAGGCAATCCTGTGTATAGTGAGAACAGGATGCTGGTCTCCATAATAGCTGCAGTGAAATAAGCCTGCCCTGAATCCTATATGCAGACAGTAGTCCTATATCTTAAGCTCAATTTATTCTCCATCTTGCAGCGCTGTTTGCACGCCACAAATAGCCGATTTACAAGCTCACAACATTGCATCTGTGCCACGTTGTGAACATGTAGATCGGCTATTTTCAGTGTTCAGCGCCGTTGAGCGACATTGGCGTATAGAACACATCACACTACAGGTCACGGCTCAACATTTGGCAGTGGCACACAATGTGACATTCTTACTCAGACGATAGTAGAGCCCTCAGTGATTTTAAGTGTATTTGTATTTATAGATTTATAGAAGGATCTAATAGTAAGAACTAGGGATGTCCCGATACACTTTTTTCGCTTCCGATCCGATCCCGATACCTCAATTTCTGTGTTAGCCGATACCGATACTGAATACTGATACCAGTGTCGTGATCTCATGTTGTGTTTATAGCTATCTAGCTATATATCTTGTGTTGTGTTTATTGCAGACTCCTCACTCAAATGTCCACTCCACATGTCCCAACATTTTATTTACCTAACCTGCCATAGTGTCAACCCCTTACTCCTGTGTCAGATCGGTGGTTAGACTGGCACATTTGCCGATACCGATATGACCCGATATGACAAATAAGGGCCGATCCGATACTTTTCCCGATACCGATACAGTATCGGGACATCTCTAGTAAGAACCAGGGGACAGTAATCTGCCCTGTTTTTTTTAAATGTGGGCCGTCAGCAAATAAAGCCAACACCAATGTTGTCAGTGCAATGTGTACCATACTGTGTTGCCAATATACGCGGTAATTGGCGTTGGACTAATTACCCAAACGTTGAAGCTCTGTATAAACGTATAAATCGGGCTTAACACACCATTGCAGTGTCTGGAGTGGTTGCAGCTTCACAGAATAATTGTCTTTGCCTGGCTGGCTTGTAAACATCAGTTCCATTATGCGGTGATATAGGTGCTCTTGTCTAGCCATAATGAAAGGCTTACCCTGCCCCCTGTGACTGAATGGATGGTAATTGATGCTGTTGTTCTGTAAGATTTGGAGTAAAGATTATTTATATATTTCTACTACTGGTGGACACACCCAGGTCGATTCCTTAAAACTGTTTCTCATCATTTTTGAATAAGCTAAAATAGGGTAATGACCACAAAGAAACTAAAGGTGAATACTTTTTACTTACAGACCGCTTATTGTTTGGTGTTTTAGTGCCAGATTGTACTTTCTTGACAACTCCCACCAACTGTGTTATAGCTATAAAGTGCATCTAACATGCCCTCAAGCTGCTATCAACTCCCTTCAAATTTGTGTTTTACGTCACTGTAAAATGGCGGAGAAAGTGGTTCACATTGTGAGGAATCAGGAAGTCACTTAAGAGTCACTTAAAAGGATATTATGGCCTGATATCAGGGATGCGTGTTGCATTTTCTTCCCCTAACTATTTCCAAGTGAGTACTCAACACAGGAGTGAATGTATACTGTTTCATATAGAAGTTAAAAGAGCAAGAACAAATAATAATGTGGAGCGTCTAAGGCAAGTTTTCGATCAAACATAAGTCCTTGAAGATACATATAATAGCTGATGAATGGGTAATACAGGTCATCCATTCACTTTCATTTACAGCAGTGATCCCTTTGTATCCACTTAAGCCATATTAAGAAAAGAAAATACAATAACTGATACAAGCCCAATTTGTAGTTAATATTTGTGAACATTTTATTATTTATAATTTTTTAGCAAAAAAATAATTAAAGAGAATAATTAGTCAACAGGGAGAAAAGAGAATATAGAAAGAAAGTTCAAAGAGCAGTCAGCTGACTGGTGCTAAACTTCACATTCCTGCCCTTCCATTTCCTGATAGCCAAAGTGACAGAATAGCCCCCTACAGAGCACTGAGAGAGGCTGGTGTCTAATGAGGGGCTTACATTTAGAACCATTACTTCAGTGTCTCATGGCCTGTGTGTGTCACATCACATGGTCCTCCCTCCCGATGTGGGTCCTGTTACTACTTTGTTGTTACGAATGTTTTCAAAACCAAATGGTGACAAGTGAACCACAGCTAATCACCTGTATATTAAAGGCCCCACTTGTGTTTACACATAATACAATTATACAAGTGCACTGAAAAACTTGCTTCGGGCAATCGACATAAAAGGGCTTTGAAAGACGAACACCACAACACTTGACTGGCTGCTTCAAAAGAAACTGTTCCAGAATTGTGATTGAAGACATGTTTTTCTAGATGTGAGTGAGCGCACACGTGCTGCCTGCAGCCACACCTCCAGCGGTGCCATTGTGCCAGGCTGCAGGGTCATCAGCTGGCCTGGGAGCAGAGGGACAGAGCAGAAGTAAAAGTAAATACATTTACATTTACTTTAGTACTGTGCTTAAATACAGTTTTGAGGTATTTGTACTTGAGTAATTCCAATACTTTCTACTCTCGGAGGCAAATATTGTACTTTTACTCAACTCCATTTATTTGAAAACTTTAGTTACTAGTTACTTTCATTATTACAAAACATACATTAAACACTTCAGCCCCGTACACATTTTGGCCATTTGAAAATAGCAGATCTTGCTATAGTTCTGCTATTTTCAAAAGATTATTATACATTTGAAAACATATAATGGGACATTCTGCACAATGAGTACTTTCTACTTTTGGTACTTTGCGTACATTTTAATGCCAACACTTTTGCACTTTTGTACTCAAGTGCATTTTGAATTCCGGACTTTTACTTTTACTCTGTTAGGGGACTAACTATTTTAGGTCATTTGAACACTGATGCCTGCCAGTCACAATGTGGGACAGGGTCTCAATTTGTGGGACGCCTGAAAAGTCTTGTAAATGTGGGACGTATACTGTCCCACGCAAAGGGGGGCATCTGGTCAGAACATCTAGAGGTGTTGGCGCGGTGGCAGGGACGTTTCCCCGACACTCTGTCCCATATATCAGTGGTCCGAAACATCTTCTCTTATGGGGGTCCCTGGCATATGTTTTCAAATGGGGGTCCGTGGGCTAATTAGTGTCAATTTGGGGGTCCTTGGCATGAAAAAGTTTGGGAACCACTGCCATATATTATACTATTGTGCTTAAGCATAAAACCTGCCTGCATAACACATGGATGGTAACCCCCCCCCCCCCACACACACACACACACCCACAGAAGCATCTGGAAGGAAATGGGCTGAAAATGGGAGGAGACAAAAACAAAAGTTCCCCATTTTACTGAAATGGGTTGATTGGTTCCCAGATTGTTATCAACCACTGTGATGTCCTGGTCTGGTCTGTTTTTCTTCCAATCTGCTTGCCTCCAGGATTTCAGCTATAGCTTAACCAGAACCGCGTCACAGTGGTGCCATCCATACCGGCCCCCAGCTGCAAGCTTTGGGTTCTAACTTCTGGGAGTCGCATGCGTTGGCGTGTCACCTCTGAACCATATCAAAGGTTCCAGGGACTGTAATGGGTGGGTGACGTATGCAGCCCTGATAAGGAAACTCAGCCCCAGGGCATCCTCCACGTATTAGGCCAGTCAATCTAAGATTTGACCCAAAAGAAATTCCAATAGTAATCGTTCAAGGTATGATCCTTATAGGGTCATCCAAATAACATATTAAAAAGGGGTTGATCCTTGGGGTACCATTGAAAACAAGCACAAATGTCAAATTTCATGTAGCATGTGTCAATATGTCAAACTAGGGGTTATTCATGATTCTGAATAAGCATTAGTCTTGCACGAAAAACACTCCTTGGGCTAAAAACGGCCATAGCCGTCTTCACAAATGTGATGAATTCATCACATTTGGACACATTTGGGCAAGTGGCTATGGACGTTTTTAGCCCAAGGAGTGTTTTTCGTGCAAAACTAATGCTTGGAATGGATTCAGAAATCATGAATAACCCCTAGTTTCCTATATAGGTTTTCAATTGTACCCCAAAGTAATCAATTTTTAATATGTTATTTGGATGACCCTAAGGATCCTAAAAAACCTTGAACGATTTCTATTGCAATTTATTTTGGGTCACGCCCCTTTTTAGCTTAGCCTATATCCACCCGCTTATTTTCCAATGCCGGAGCGGTTGTGCAAAGACCCGCCCAGCAGCACTGTTTAATGCAATTTATTTGTGTGTGTATTTTTGTTGACAAAGTTGTAAATGTCAACAGTATGTATATCCATAACATAAGTAAGCAACACGCTAGCAGACAATACACTAGTTCTGTCTTTCAATCATTTTATTATTATTATTTTCACAATTACATTAAACCTGATCTTCTTCTTAATGAAATACACTATAGTTTAAGCTTGTCACATGAAACTCTATACCGTCATATGCATACATCTGTCGCGCGAATTATCAAAACATTAGAAAGTAGCCGGTGTATCTGTGCATCAGATTGTGAAAATATAATAATAACAATAATAATAAAATGATTGAAAGACAGAACTAGTGTATTGTCTGCTAGCGTGCAGCTTGCTTATTTTATGGATATACATACTGTTGACTTTTACAACTTTGTCATGAGTAATTCAACAACAAAAAAAAGGTCTTTGCGCAACCGCTCCGGGATTTAGATATACCGGTAGGCATATCCACCCACATAATGATCCTGTTGATCATGGCCTCCCAGTTTGTCCCTCCCCCTTGTTGCTATTGGCTCACAGCCTATGACAAATATTCCTAAAGAAACTCACTAAATTGCATGCCAACCTCTCCTCTACTCTGAGCCGTCGTCTTACATTTTCAGAGACCCCAAGGTTTTCTTCTTTTATGGCTCTGGATCACATCCTGAGTGCTGACGATCAACAATGCCCTGCTGTTTCAGTCAATTGATTTTTTTGATTGATTGAATACTTTATTAACAGTTTGCAATTAGTACAGACAGATTTACAATGGCTGTTAAAAGAATAACATAAAAGGCCCTAGGGGCTTATTTCCAATGACGACCATATTCAATTCATTAAGACATTTAAAGACATACAATTTGCTCAGACACATATGACGTAAATTCTCCATTCATTGTCAATGGAAATGTAATGTTTGTGTAAGACGAAAATCTACACTAATAGCTGAATATAGGAGGGGCTAGCGCCCCTCAAAAATAACAACAAGATTATCAACTGAGAATGAGGTGTTGTCACGCATGACTCCTTAGGTAGAGAGATTGTCTCGAGTCTGAAGGAGCGTGGTGCCATCATCTATCCTCATTACATGACAACTCTTTGTGCTATATGAATTATGATCCAAGTAGGGATTAGATTTGTCTCTCTTTTGTCTCATGTCAGAACCTTAAAACAACAATCGTACTAAGCAGGGCAAGTTTTTCGCATAAACAAGTTGCACAATATTATAAAATACAGCAGCCTGTGATTTTCTGTGTGTTAAATAGCTCTATAAGCCACCAGTGGTCCTTGAGAGGATTCCAGGTGGTCCCCAGCCAGTCTACACAAACATCTACACAAAGTCTACACAAAAATATAGAATGTAGAAGAATTG
Organism: Electrona antarctica; assembly: GCF_951216825.1. Classification (NCBI taxonomy): domain Eukaryota; kingdom Metazoa; phylum Chordata; class Actinopteri; order Myctophiformes; family Myctophidae; genus Electrona; species Electrona antarctica. The sequence continues at coordinate 9,342,095 of NC_136791.1, forward strand.
TACCGAATGGAATTGTGGACAAAATGTTATCCAACCATAACAAAATATTTAATGTTTTGGGTCTGATGGTGGGTCTGTTGGTGGGTCAAATGGTGGGTCAAATGGTGGTCCGTCCGTGGCTCAAATGCCGAATATATAATGGGCCTTGACATGATGAGGGTTGAAAACCACTGTTATATAGAGCTTTAACCTTATAAAACCAAAAACATTTACACTGAACCTATACCTTTAAAGAATGCCTTTAACATGAATAATATCAACTGTGTACACTGCACAGTGACACACTTTCACACATAGCTCAGAAGGACTGCTGTGCTCCTTTGGTAGGCTGATAGTAAAACAAGTTTCCTTTTGACACACAAACACAACATGGCTGAATGAGGTGTTGGCCATTGGTGTGAGGTTCATCTCATCTAACACGTTGCCACCAAATGTCAATAACCAAATGTCAAGAAACGCCACCCATGAGGATACTAGGCTAACTATTGGTGTTAGTATGACAGAGGGGAAATGGGTGAAACGCTGTTAAATTGAATATAGAAATGTATAGGCCTACATATAGTTGCCTCTTAACATACACATGCACAACTGGTGGCCGAACGGTTTGCGGAGCGGTCTTGATACCGGAAGGTCGCCAGTTCGTATCCCCGGACCGGCACGTTAAAATTACCACCGCTGAAGTGCCCTTGAGCAAGGCATTGAACCACTACCATGAAATGTTCTATGAGCAGGGCCTGGCTGTAAACAAGTATCTGATGCTTAGTCCAGTTACCCTGGGTAAATATAGTAACTTTGCTAACTCCTTAGCAAACACACAAACACATTGCACATATTACATGACAACTTTGATCAGTTGGTTCCTGTTTGAAATTATTCAATAGCGGATTCACGACGGCAAAAAAGTGGAAGAACCACATTAAGTTATCTAATATGAGATCATAGATATTCATCTCCAGAAATGTAAAGACACAATGCCATCAAAAAGACCCCTTTCCATGGCCCTGAGATAAATGAGCAGCATTCCTTCCCCTGCCATTTGAACTTTCTCTGCTGCAGGCTATTTTTGCTCATCCAAGGCTACAATTGTCCCACTGTGGTCATCCACAATGACTTGGGTGTGTGTAGGACTGTAGGTAGGTAGTCCATAATGACATGTTAACTTTCCATGAATAGAAAGCCCTGTTGATGATGTCACTGGTAGGCGGACATCTAAACTGTCCACAACCACCTCCTATGGTTGAGTGGGGAACATAGAACCTTTTTTGGTTGAGTGCAGAGCCATAGTGGGGAACATAGAACCTCTTTTTGGTTGAGCGGGGAACATAGAACCTTTTTGGGGGGGGCGAGAGGAGTGGGGAACATAGAACCTAGGGAACATAGAACCTGGGGAACATAGGAATGACCCCGGTAGTATGTACCTAACCTTGTCTGTGGCTCCACACGCCGCTGATTACTGTTTTGGCATCTGAACAGGCCTGAACGGCACACCTCTTCCCCCTCTTCTCCCCAAGAGTAGGCGATAGCATGGTTACAGACCTGTGTGAGAAAACAAAGACACCCAGGGAACAAAATGCTTGACTGGCAGTGAAAGGACAGTTGAACATCTCCGTGACAGTTGTTTCTAGTTGCTTTCTATAGCTGCATGTGTCGTGGGAGTCGCAAATGTTGCGTAAATGCTGTCTACATAATCAAAGACAGAACTGGGAATTGAACTGAGAACAAACATCAAATGAACAACTGTAACTATAGGATTTTAAAACATTAACTCAAAGCATTTGATTACATGAGAACATGTTTGATGTTAAATGAACAGCTGTCACTATAGGATTTTAAAACATTTACTCAAAGCATTTGATTATATGAGAATATGTTTGATGTAGATTTTGTGCGTGTATTTGTTTATACAATTGTTTAGATTTTGTTCCACTTAATCTGCTTGAAAAACAACAAACAACTTGTCTGACCTCTACACACGCACGCACGCACGCACGCACGCACGCACGCACGCACGCACGCACGCACGCACGCACGCACGCACGCACGCACGCACGCACACACACACACACACACACACACACACACACACACACACACTGACACACATACCTACACACGCACACACATACCTACACGCGCGCGCGCACGCACACACACACACACACACACACACACACACACACACACACACACACACACACACACACACACACACACACACACACACACACACACACACACACACACACACACACACACACATTTGGAAAACTCAACAAGTGCTTCAGGATACAGATCACAGGTACAGGAAGCATCCTGCCAGTTATCGCAGTCACTGAACAGAACTTTGCCAGTGCCTTAGCTCTCGGCTTGGGCATTCCTGCAATCTGCAGGCCCCTCACGACTGATTTATGGACATTACCAAGGCTTCCAAATATGAACACAAGTAGTTTACATATGTAACCAAGCTGTATAATAGCTTGGAATTCCTCTTCCAAAATGGTCACTTCTCTACTGTCCTCATCAACAACAACAACAACATCTGGTGTATTAGCTGTTACATCTAAAAAGGCATCATTTTCATTATTGTGCATGAACATATGGCAGTTGAAACACACGAGTGCTTATACATTTTGGCAGATGATGAAACATATGTGTCCTTAGCTAATAGGTCAACAATTCCGTCGTGCCTAGCAATGTACATTCCCTTAGCAGCCATTAAGAATCTGTGACGCGCACGCACGCACGCACGCACGCACGCACGCACGCACGCACGCACGCACGCACGCACGCACGCACGCACGCACACACACACACACACACACCTAGTCAACATAACTAGTCATTGGGTTCATGTCCACAGGTGTCCAGTTTGGAAGCTTGGAGACATAAAGAGAATTATTTTACGATGTCTGGTTTATGATCTATTTGCTCTGCTCATTTTGTTTACCCAAGATGTATTTTCCCAAAGCTAGTTGAAGCAATTCCTAACTAATAACTTATCCCTGTGCAGCACATGTATACTGTATATCAAGATTGCTTTAGAGTTGCAATATTTAAGGCTTTATTGTTGCTATACTATATGTAGTAACACTACATTCTATGACCTTTGGCAGCTGCAATCTTTACGAGGCCATTCAACTGAGAATGCTGCTTAGGAAAAAAAGAAAAGGCACCCATTAAAAACAAGAGAGCATAAACATGGATTCTGTGTCTGCAAGTGTGAACAAGATGATAGATAACAAACTCTCCAGGCGAACAACAGCACGGCATGCAGCTCACTGTCCAGGCAGGCAACACACATTGCAATTCTGTAGGCATTTTAATTTCTGACATGGGCAGTTGGGCACAGGGCCATCTTTTGTCTCCACGGACTGAGGACACTAACCATCCCCCTGCTATGTCTATTCCCTCTACACACTGTCCTTGGAAGTCCGCAAAAGGGGTAATCAATGACTCATGTGTCCCGATAACAAACAGCTCCCCATGGGGCAGCTTCAAAGGGTTCCAGAGGAGATGGGGAGATGGGGAGAGGCATTGCTCCCTGTCGGGTAATTACATATTGGGGCTCCATCCTTTCTTAGCCCCTGTCTGAGGAGAGTCAGAGTTAGTTATAAGCAGACCAGTTAACAACTCAGACAGTGCCGTTGGAGACGCAGTGGGAGACTCCTCCTGTGTGTAGCACCGTCTGGTGCTACACACACAAAGCAACATTCAACCAATATACTCTCAGACACACTCATAGGACAGCACACTGACAGGACTGTGGACAATGGCTAAGTAGGAAATTAACTGAACAAGAAAAAGATACCGTCGAGCAGGATTAAGAGATATGTTCATGTTGGGTCCAGCCTGGACCCAAAGTGAACATATCTCTCAATCTTGCTAGACGGTACCGTCCAGCTGTGTACACCCCTGTCCATTCCAGAAAAACAAGCAGAGCATTCAAGTGTTTATGAGTTAACGGGCTGTAAAGCTAAGACAAGCACACTATAAAACGCTGTCTGTCGGCCTAAAGGCCTTTTGTCTGTCTTCACAACCTCCACCTTTGATGTGAAGCCTGTCTAATAATATGCACACTTTTACTATAATCTTTGAGTATTAAAGCATTTCCTTCCCTCTGTCACACAAGAACCTTTCACACAATGCATGTCCTTAACTGCATTGTAGAGCAAGAATACATTTTTATTGGCTTGGTACGGCTTCACGCTTACGTTGACTTGTTGGGCTATACATTTCCACAATTTTATTGTAGAAATATATATTAAAAAAATGATATATTTAAAAGAAAATGATGATGGTGGTTAGTGCAATATAGTTTCAGCTTTCTGTGGCCCATCTGCTTGGGCAAAAATTGCAAACAATAATGTCCATCATAGAATCGTGATCATTTATTGTTTATGTACAATAACAATTTAGGCAGACAGAACAGTCATCACTATAGGTTGTCTTTAGTAGTCTGTAGTATAATAATAGTAAAATAATTTAGTTATAATTTAGTATAATAATATGACTCTTAATAATATAGTCAAAATGTATCTAGATTTATTATTGCATGAACCTTGTCATATTTTGTACTAGTTATTGTACTCTGTTCTGAAGTGATATCTAACCCTATTTATCAGTAAGATGCCATGAGGGTGAGAAGCGACCGCGCCCTAAAGGGCGAGGTCGCGTGCACGCATCCGCCTGGGTGCCGGCAGGCGGCAGACTGCTGGGCGAGCGCTGGTGCTTTGGCATGGGGGGGTCAGATCAACATAGGGAATGAATTCTGTACTTTCTGTACACTCAAGACACTGGAGTGTGTCATGAGTGTACAGGGTTTGATGAGGTCAGATCAATATGGAATGTCATATTTCATGTCAGATGTCACGAGGCGTGACCATATATATGGAGGCGTGACTAACAGATGGGAGATGCAGGTTTTCATAGTAAATGCGACCTATGGTGGCAATAATTATTGTCACTGTATGACATATTATAAGAAATAATTAAAAATATTATAAGAAATAATTAATTCATGTTAGAAATGATGACTATATGAATGAATTCATTAATTGTATTTGTATAGCACCTTTCCAAACATATAGTTACAAAGTGCTTTACAGACAGGTTATAAAACAGTAATCATAAAAACATCAAAACAACAAAACATCAAAACATCAGAAACAATAAAACATGAAAGAATAACAGGTCAATAAAACAATTTAAAAACAATATTAGGAAAACACATGGCATACAGATGTGTTTTTAAAAGCATTTTAAAAGAAGACACTGATTCTGCTATATAAAATGAAAGACAGTTAATTCATGTTAGAAATGATGACAGAATGAAAGACAGTTAATTCATGTTAGAAATGATGACTACATGAAACCTTTTCATGAGCTGCACCACAAAGACTGCATGGCTCATGTGGTCTCTGTGTTAAGAGACTGTCTAATCCAAGAGGTTATCAGAGGGAAAACAGTCATTACCACTCTATGGAGAAGAAAAATATGAAAAATGTCTCGATCTCTCCCTGTGTGTGTGTGTGTGTGTGTGTGTGTGTGTGTGTGTGTGTGTGTGTGTGTGTGTGTGTGTGTGTGTGTGTGTGCGCACGCACGCACACACGCAAATCCCTCTTACCGGTGGCATCATGTATAGAAAGTGTATAAGTGGATAAAATGAAGGCAGTAAACCTTACTTAATGCATAATAATATATAGGTGTAGTTGTAGTAGTACCATAGAGTTTCAGTATATGATATAACTCTATATGGGTAATACAGATTACAGATTCATTTGCTGACATTTGCTGACTTTATCTGTTGTGTGGGTGCTACCCTATAGCTTTGCCTGCCCTCTTGCAATCCTCATAGGCTATTTATAATGTTGATAATCTATGAATTGAATAGATATTGTTGTTATAGTACAGGGGCCTATATTAGTGAAGTGATAGCTAAATGTTTAAGCATAAGCACCACTATGGACAATCAAGAGTGTAGTAGGCTAGACTAAGCTAAAAAATAGTTCCTTAAAAAGTAGTTTCTCCACTTCCTTAAATAGTAGGCCTACATTATTATTATACATTGGTTTAAAATTAAAACCTAAAACCAAAAGGTGTGCTTTGTCACCATAATCATACGTTGACATCATGGCACTGAATCAGGTCACAGCGGATTCAGCCATAATGGGGGAGACACACTGTTCTGTGCGGTTACAAAGCAAAGCAAAGCAAAGTTACTATATTTACCCAGGGTAACTGGACTAAGCATCAGATACTTGTTTACAGCCAGGCCCTGCTCATAGAACATTTCATGGTAGTGGTTCAATGCCTTGCTCAAGGGCACTTCAGCGGTGGTAATTTTAACGTGCCGGTCCGGGGATACGAACTGGCGACCTTCCGGTATCAAGACCGCTCCGCAAACCGTTCGGCCACCGCTGCCACATACAGGTCACTGATACTACTACTGATACTACCCTGGCCCAGTAGCCAGGGTAGTATTGGATTGGAGTTTGGATCTTTGACAAAACACTGATAATTTGGATTGTCAGCCGATACTGCACGATTGTCAGCCGATACTGCAGTGCTTTCTGTGAGGGTGTCATGTCACTTCAACTGTCCACCAGAAGTGCGTGTTCAGTGGAAACTCAAAACAAACAATCAATCAAACAAACAAACAAACAAACAAACAAACAAACAAACGTAATAACAAAGTAATTACCGCTCACCCAGACACGTGGCTAATAGCCTAATTTGCAAACAGGTGCCATTGCTGACAGTCACACTGGTTTTCTATCCGCTACTGCCTCCGTGTGGACAAGAACATATATTACGGGAGTCCAGCAGATTTACCCATTGAGCTATGGATTCCCTATTTAAGGGATATTAAAGCATTAGATTTATTAACATACAATACATTTAATTATTTGTTGTTTTTATTTGCATTATAATTTTTATGTCAACTTTCAGGGCATTATTCAGTCATGCTGAATGGATAAATGGTAGATAGGCCCCCTGACAACTCTGACATTGTGTGGCAAGTGGCAACAAATAGTTTGTATAGTTTTTGTCCTTTAGTGGCAGTGATCCAAATGATGGATAAAACTCTCTCTCTCTCTCTCTCTCTCTCTCTCATTCACACACACACACACACACACACACACACACACACACACATCCGGGACCTTCATTCCAGCAGTGTGTGGTGGAGAGGAGGGGGAGGTGGAGGACACAGGAGGGACAGTGGAGGAGTGGACTGGAAAAAGCGCACACTGTGATGACAGCTGTCAGTTGTGGACAAAAACACTGTGAACCTTTGAAGAAGAGAGGCTGAATGGCTGTGTAAAACGACCACAGGGGACGGAACGGGGGTACACCTTTGGGACTGGAGTATCGATACGAGGCTAGCCTGCCTGTGGAGGTTCGACCGACGTGGGCCATATACATTTTTCTTTTTTGGGGGGTGTGTAGTAACCTGACGTGACGAGCAGTGGCAGTTTGCCTTGTCTGTCATAGGAAGAGTCGAAGAGGTTAGCCTAGCAGCCGGCTAAACCAAGCTAGCTGGCTAAAAGTATTAGCTAGCCTACGGACTGAGGGGGACTGGCCTTCAATGGTGGGGGGGTCATTGCAGAGGAGAGGACGTGGATTTTGTGTGGATATCTTCCTTTTTCCACCCCCAGTGCTTTAGATTCAACTTAAGTAAGAACCCTGTGTTTACTTTAAATAACTTTTCAATTGAGACATTTGGGAGGTACTAATGAGATGCTAGTAGTAGGTAGTTAGCCTCTATCAATTAGCCTACCAACGTTAGTTTTCAGTAACGTTAGCCAGTAGAATGAAAGAGCACATTGGGTGTGATTCAATTGGTGTAGGCACAGTGAGCTCATTTTTATTTTAGACACATTCTTTAAGGGCTAAATAGTTCAGTAAATAGGCTATCCTCTAGGATGTTTTCTATAGTTGTACATTAATGTGTGTTGTGCTGTGCAGCTGAAGAATTACAGGCGATCCGTTACTAAAGTTATGTATTAGTGCTTGATATTTACATGATCCAGTCAGTCTGGTAATGTAACATGAATGACACAAAGCTGACTTGTCTAAAACCTTGACTATATAGCCTACCTCTAAAGTTAAACTGTATAACTTCACTTGCCATGCTCCAGTGTCCCGACCTGGTTCCCCTATCTGGGCGTTTCTTTACTTATCAGTGCCCATGCTGACTAAATTGCACCACAGTCTATTGTCTGTTAACCTATTTCATGGCTAACCAGTTCAAAAGTTAACTTTTGATTTTGAATCATCAAAGGTGCTGATCAGGTCAGGAAAATTGTCACACCCAGCAGCACTATAAGCCTGTTGCTGAACATCCATGGCAATCAGATTAATATTAGTATATTCATAATTCATATTAACATGTGAAGTTAGGTGATCTCAGATCTGTAGCTTAATATACTGTGTTAAACAACGAGATTCTAAGTATAATTACTTTTCAGGCTGCCAAAAGCTGCCTCACCAGTTTGTGGGGTAGCAGGGGTCTTGCAAGTACATTTTTACAGCTGGTCTCTGTCAGCCACAAGTGTTTATCCAAAGCCAGGCATGAGTTCCGTGAATGCGGCAGTCAATTGTTGCAGGGCTGAAACCAAGAGATAGGGATAGTGTTTTGTTCCTGGGTTGAGAGTGGTGTCAGACCAGAGTGTTTGAAACTGGAGACATTCATTTATGAGTTTCCATCAGAAGTAAAGTGCTTGTTTTAACACATTTGTGTGGTTGGGGATTTTTCCTATGCCGGTATCCCATTTTTGTATGTAAATGCAAAATGCCTCAGTTTTGTTCTTACTCTGTGATGTATGTTTAAGGCTGTTCTGTGTGGTTTTTGACTGAGGAGCTATCACTCAGATATTCACCCATGTTTGTTTCTTCTCAGGTGAATTCCTAGTCCCTTGTATTTGGCCGTAAAACATCTTTGGTGGAGCTGCAGTTCCACTGGCAACATGGGCACACAAGGTTCTGGTAGAAAGCGCGCACCGCTTAAAGACCGCTTCTCGGCCGAGGATGAGGCCTTGAGTAGCATCGCCCGAGAGGTAAGCTCATTCATGAATCACCAAAATAAAACACCCTTTGTTTTTGTTGTTTGCTAGTGTGATCGAGTTGCACGGTTTATACTGAGGTCAATGTAGCATACCAACTTCAAAGCTGGGTCGTCAGATGATCCCCATATCAAACTTTAGACTAATCACATTTTCTCCCTGGCTATTATACAGCAATTTGGAAGTGATAGCAATGTATTCATAGTCATAGTTCGTAACTTAAAAGCAAAGTTCTTTGTTTACCCAGGGTAAGTGGACTAAGCTCGAGATGCTTGTTTACAGCCGCGCCTTGCTCATAGAACATTTCATGGTTGGGGTTCAATGCCTTGCTCAAGGGCACTTCAGCGGTGGTAATTTTAACGTGCCGGTCCGGGGATTCGAACTGCCGACCTTCCGGTATCAAGACCGCTCCGCAAACCGTTCGGCCACCGCTGCACTTCATAGTGTTGTGCTTCAGTGCACAGTCCATCGTTATGAAGCCGATATAATACATTAAATAAGATACTATACCTCTCAGCTGAGGTAAATTCAACAAAGTGCCTTCAAGTTATATATTGATACATTTTCACAATAGCGCTGCTTTATCTGAGGTGGTCTTGTTATGTGGATATTCAGGTTTTGCTAGTCAATAATGCCAAATGCCTCAGCCCAAAGGAGTGGAGACAGCTGGTTTGGACCACAGAGAGATTGACTTAGCTTGTAGCGTTTTTAGTTTGCTGTGGAAAAAAAAGGGCAGAGGAGAGTGGCTGCCTGGCTTGTAATGACTTGCCCTGGGATTATTCCATTTTGTTCAGCTACAGGATTGTCATTCCTTTGCTCTCCTCAGAAGACAAGTCAAACGGGTGAAAACATGCAATGCAAGGCCAGATTTGGGTTAGCATAATATTGGCCAAATCAATTTAATCATCTTATCTGGCTACATATTGTTTAGCACAGATTTGATTGTCAGTAATTTTGCTTCTGATCTACTTGACAAAGGGCAGGGCATAACATTTCTTAGAAGTCAATAATATACCTATAAAATAGGCCCCCTGATCCACTTGGAAGAATTTTTGTATCAGTCTTCATGCATGGAAGTTGTGATGTCCCATTCTTAGGCACTAAGCATACTGTAAGACTCTATTTGCTCTCTTTATAGTCATGCAAGCCGATCATAGAAACATGAGTCATCTGACCCACCCAGTCAGGTCTTAAATGAATCACAGCCTTTCTGAAGCGAACCAAACATTGGATCAACTAGTGTGCAGGGGTTCATGAGGTCAGCCTCTAACCTGGCACACATCACCACACCTTCCCAAACAAATTCTCAAAACACAGCAGCTTGTACTTCATCATGTCTATAGAGCTGAAGCATGCCTGTCTCAGGCTGTCTGCCTCCCTGCTTGCCTGCCTGCCTGTGCTTGGCACGGATCAGTGCTGAGACAGACTGTGAACTTGAGCCTGCACAATCCCGGCCCAGTTTTGAGACCACTTGTATTACTGGGCACTCAGTCATTCTACAGTAGTCAAGACACCAGCAGCTTGCTTGAAAATCTGACATGGTCCAAGCATTGGAATTAGGTGATCGCCTCATACACATTGTCATGCCCACAGACGTTCAGATCGAAGGGAGTTTGTGGTATTTAATTAATGAAATCACTGTGTGAATCGTGTGTGGGAGTGGACGCTATAGTTCATACATAGTCCATTTTATTTGAGGCGTGCTAGTTTATATCAACAAGACATTCTGTTGAAATGGAAACGTATTGCAGTCTTTTTCCATATACAATATATCAGCCAACTTAGGCCTTCTTTCACTGGTTGGAGAGGGCATGGGACATATTACAGTTTTTGTCAATAACTGACTCTTCAGGCTGCTGTGTTGTAAAGAATTGATCCAGCTTTGACCTAATTGATGAAGCAGGCTTTAAAGATTCAATATTTGTGTGAAGTGGTCAGACTACTCACTACTTTATACTATCTTATGAAGGAAGAAAAAGATAATAATGAAAATAATAATAATAATTAACTCATTTTTATCGGGTTCAAACCTTGTCTAAATGTGGAGACATACTGTACGTCACATGCTTTATAGAGTTCCACATTGGATCCTGAGATCCACATTTAACCTTTTTATTAATTTATTGAAGTGAGTATATTTTATGCTAGCAGTAATGTGCACAGTGTGCAAATCTGTTATGAGAAAATAACCGGCAGTAAATCAATCGGTATTTGCCGTAGGTGGATTGTTATACCATAATAATATATTAATCAGGAACTCGGGATGAAGAACTGGTGTTGATGCAGGTGACGCGAGACAATTCCAAATATTTTGTGTAGTGCCAATATAGTGCCTATATTGTGCCTTGTCCTAGATTAGCTTTTGGAATAGGTGTAAAACACGTACCTGTTTGATTCCACTGATTTGGTTTTGTGTCCTCTGTACAAGTTATATTGCAACATTCAGATTTTTTTGTGTGATTTGGGTTCCAAACATCTTACCATGAGTAATTGGGACATGAGCTTGTATTCTGGAGTACTCTGGTACGTTGCTTCTCAAAGTGGGTGTATGGGGAACCCCAGGGGTCCTTGGGGGAAGGAGGGGCCAAATACACATCAATTTGGGGGTCCTTGACATCAAAACAAGTTTGAGAACCACTCCTCTGGTGTACGTAAACCACACTCTGTATCGCAGCGCCCCCAGGTTATCCCGTTTTCTGTTTGACGTATTAGAGCCCCTAACAACCACAGAGTGCTACAGAGTTCTATGATGGTGCACTTCTGCTGCTGCCGATCAGGTTCCCCCCCCCCCTCCAGTCCCATGATGTAGGTGCCGGAGAGCTGCAGGGGCCGGATGGGCAAAGGCTATAGATAGGCCAGAGACACAGAGCTCAGCTGTGCTGGTGTGCAGAGCAGGTCATTCTGTCAGACAGCTCAACAGGTGCAGAGCACAGGGGCCAGCCGTTGCTCTCTTCTCATGTGCTCACCATCGCAACTCCACTTCCTTCAACAGCCTTGTGTCAAAAGCCTTGGGGTGGCAACTGGCAATGCCCATTTCCATCTACAACAACAGTGGTTTTCAACCAGTGGTCCGGGGACCACCAGTGGAGTCCTTGAGGGGTTTATTGGCAGCGGTGGCCGAACGGTTTGCGGAGTGGTCTTGATACCGGAAGGTCGCCAGTTCGTATCCCCGGACCGGCACGTTAAAATTACCACCGCTGAAGTGCCCTTGAGCAAGGCATTGAACCACTACCATGAAATGTTCTATGAGCAGGGCCTGGCTGTAAACAAGTATCTGATGCTTAGTCCAGTTACCCTGGGTAAATATAGTAACTTTGCTTTCCAGGAGGTGGTCCCCAGCTAAATGATGGAAAGCTGGTAACCTAATAGACCCTTATAGATCTTTAACTCTTGAGAGTGTAAAATGAAACCAAATGGACCCTTCTGGGTCCATTTGGTTTCATTTTACACTCTCAAGAGTTGAATTATGTTAAACATCCGCATTACTTAATTTACAAGAAGTCTACACAATTAGAGAATGTAATGTAGAAGAATTGTCATCTTGATCAACGTCTCCTACTGGTACCAACATCAATACAGCATGGAATTGTGGACGACATCTTATCCAAACGACAACAAAATATTCTTTAGTTTTAGGTCCGAGAGGCTAAATGTTCATCAAATGGTGGTTCTGTGGCTCAAATTAGGAATAAATAATGGTCCTTGATATGAAAATGGTTGAAAACCACTGATCTACAACGTGAACAATGGACATGCCAAAGGATGAGTGCCCTTTAGTCACACAGGCTAATGAGAGATGAGAGGCTTCAAAAGCACTCCAGCTACTCCTCCTTATGCCAGCACTTGGAAAAGGATTATGATGAGAAGGATTAGGATGACTTTTGACAGATGCTAGTGAATACTATCAGGACGTCCAATTATAAATGCCACATGTCATGCATATTTGTTTTCTATCAGGGCTGAGGGATTATGCCTTTTTTATTTAGTTTTATCCTTTGTGATGATCTGTGGAACATCCCAAAGCCAGCTAATCATTTACAATTTAAAATGTAGGCATTTAGCAGACGCCCTTAATCCGGAGCGATTTACAATAAGCAAGAACGGAAAACATCAACAATCATTAACCACTTAAACCCCATACGTTGTTGAACGGAGTCCCTCAGGGCTCTACATTAAATGTTTGGTTTTTTTAGCTGCTATTTTCTGCGATGGTTTTCCCTAGAATACGAATGCTGAGGTTTAAGTGGTAGTAATGTATTCCTTTATTTATACTGATTAAACATTTTTGATGGTATTTATTTCTCTCTCTCTCTCTCTCTCTCTCTCTCTCTTTTAAGTTTATTGTCTAAAAGTTAAAGCTCTATATTGTATTAGTTTCATCACTCTCAGTGTCATTGCATTGCTTTTCATTGCTTGTCTTGTCAACAGCAATGACTGCTATTGGAACATTCATTTGAACAAAAACAAAATAGTTCACAGGCAGCACCTTTTTAATGTGTTAACATAACCTGCTTTACTACAGCAGTGATGGTGTAAATAAACGGAAATATATATTTTGAGGCAGATGTATGTACAGGCCACTTCATGTTTAATCACCACTAGAATGCACGTACCTATCATTACTGTTACTGTTAGTAAGCCCTCTGACTCACCAAGTGTTGCTTTTTCTGTTGCTCTATTTTTACTGTCTGGTTTTTGGCACTTACTACTAGCTTGACTCAGTCCTTTAACAATAAAAGAAACATGTTAACTTCTCACCTTCAATGAGGAACTCTGTAGAATACTATGGTATAGCCCGACATTTGGACAACAGTTTAGTACTTAGTGGGTCGGTGGGGGTATCTTTTTGTTAGTTTCGTTCAGTTTGACTTGAGCCCATTATCAAAACAGGAATAGCCCATGCCCACAGGCCTTCCATTCTGGCAGCACTGATAAGCATTTTCCGGAATGTTGACTCTGTTTGTCTGCAGTGAGATACAGTATACATACACTAGACTGGGTGTTTATGGGCGGCTCTATCCTTTACTTAGAGATAAAGGTTTGGGACATTCGTTGTTTATGGGTGGAATGGTACGTTTCAGAATATTTAGGAACTGGGAGGGTAAGCAGGGGACAGGGGTAGTTTACTGATTTGTGCCATGGGACTCTTCTTGAGTTCTTGTGAGGGCTTGCCTAAATTAGCCCCTGCTGCTCAGGTATCTCGTATAATCAGCCCCTGTTCATTTTCTGACTCAGTTGGGGGCAAATTGTGTAATGGCTCCTCTCACTTTTCACCCGGGTGGCAACCTGGTTTATTGAACTAGTTAGCATAGACTGTGTTTGCTATGTGGTGTGTTTCTTCTTGCAAATGGCAAGTAGTTCAAGTTTGTGAACAAGTATGTTTACTGTGACCGAACAAAAGCAAGCTCTGTTGTCTGTTTATCCTCTCTTGATTCTCTGTCAGTTTGTTTGTTCTCCATTGACATTTCCCCGTACGAGGTCCTTAAATTAGCCTCCCTCAAACGAATGGTTAGCACATGTTGGTGATGAGGCATCCCAGGAACTCACTCTGCATGGATTATGAAGCTGTGACTCATGGTTCCAACTGGTCAACCAGGGCAAACTGTCCAGTGGAGACACTGATAAGAAGTATGAAGCATTATGTCCATAGTTGCCGGAGAGGGGGCCATTTGGGTCTGAATGTCCCCGCCCTATTGGGGAATGACTGGTCTATTTATTTATTTATTTATGTATTTTTCCGACTGGTGCTGGTCTCTCTAGCACCGTTCCCATTTTGTTGCGCAATCGTCGTCGTGTATTGGCTGCCGCCGCATGCTTGCCTCTGGCCGCAACAGCAAGTAACCCCAAAAGGGGTTCCCGGGTTGAAATGTATAGTTACGTATGGGTTCTCGATCTAAATGGGCAGGGTACATCTGTGCAATTTAAAAAATGTCTTGATCCGGCAATTTCTGAATCATATCGAAGCTGCATTAATTTTTGACATTCAGGTGGCAAAATCGCAACACAATCATTATTTTTGTCAGTAGAAAAACACTCCAGTCAGTTTGAATATGAATATGACATCCTTGATCAGAATGCTGGTTCTTTACATTATAACTTGAGAAGAGAGAACAGGCACTCATTGTGCTATGATGCTATCACCAGTAAGACGCCTAAGGGCGAGATAAGTGCATGTGACCTCGCCCTAAAGGGGCGAGGTCGTGTGCACGCATCCGCCTGGGTGACAGCAGACTGCTGGGCGAGTGCTGGCGCTTTGCCATGGGGGGTCAGATCAACATATGGAATTAATTCTGTACTGGCCATATATAAGGAGCGTCTTGAGTGTACAGGGTTTGATGAGGTCAGATCAACATATGGAATGTCAGAACAGGTCAGCTCCATATATGGAGATCTAAGGGTGGCAGCGGGGGCAGTTTCTTGAGTGTACAGGGTTTGATGAGGGCCCAGGTAGGGCCGGGCCTTAATTTTCGGGCCTGTTGAGAACTCTAGGGCTGCACTAGGCCCTTCTGGAGTTTAAATGGACAGATATCACGTATCAGTCAAAAGGGAGACATCGAAGAGGAAGGATGGATAGGGAAGGATCAACATATGGAATGTCAGAAGTTTGAGGTCAGATGTAAAGTTGCTGGCCAATATTGATGACATCAGGGATCTCCATATATGGGCATTCCCAATATATGGGCATAATATTGATGATGTCACGTGATGTGACTAACTAACTGACGGGAAATGGACGTTTTCATAGTAAATGCGACCTGTGGTCGCAAAAAATATATATACCGGTCCGGTATTATATCAACAACTGATGACAGGACAATTTGTGTTTTTAGCCAATGGGAGTACAAAGCCTTCGGTACTAGGACCCTTTCAATTTCATCAGAGACATGGAGGTAGCATGGTGCAGCATAGCAGGTTATCTCAGTTAATGTTTAAGATCAGTGTAATTACTGTACATCCAGAGAAAAGTAAGTCCTTCTTTTAATGGTAAAATACTATGTTCTCCATATTAAGCTGACGGAAAGCTGGCATCAGCCAAAAACAAGCTTCCCTCACGTACTGGCAAACCTTGAAAACCATTCACGCTAAAATGGATTTGAATGTCCTGGAAAATATGTTGCTGTCCTGGAATATATTTGATTTCGTATGAAAAGTGATGGTAGATATCCGTCAGGGAATGGGTTGTTCAGATGCATGTACAGTATGTTGCAAAATCATATCGTTTAGCCCACTGGTTCCCAAACACTGGGTCGGGACCCAAGGTTGCGTCGCCGACCAATTTTTATCTGTCCCTTTTATATTTTGTTTCCTACATTTTGAGTTTTGAGTTAAAAATGAAATGATTCAATGATTTCTTTTCAATAATTTCATGAAGGAAAAAAAATAATCAAGTAGTGTAAATTGCCGATCTACAAGCTCTCACAACGTGTCGCTTTGCAGTTTGCGCCATGTTGTGTGCTTGTAGATCGGCTATTTTCAACTAGGGCAAACGTCTAATCTCTCTTTAGTTTGGGAACTACTGGTTTAGCCCACTGACTCTTAATAACAGATTTAGCCATTAGATGTGTGTAGGATGTCTTGAACATATTGTTGCTGTCAGGAAGAAGCCACCTAACTCCATTTTTTATTCATTTATTTTTTATATTTTTTGCATAAATCAGTGCTATTGAACACCCTTTATGTCTGTGTTGTTTCGAAAATATTGAACCAATGGAAAGTAGTAAAAAATGCTTTGGACAAAAACTCTTAACTCCATTGGACCGACCCTCAAACTGTCTTCTAAAGCAACTAACTCCACCTCCCCCCCTCTCATGGAAGTAATTGATAACATATGAAGTCACACTCACAACACCAATTTTGAGGAGGCAGTATTGCTTTGTTTTCAAAATATAAGGTTTTCTTAATTTCCTGAAAAAAATATATTTTTAATTTCCTGAAAAATCAACATTTTGGAGTTACGTGGTTTCTTCCCGACAGCAGAGATACCAGTTTTATTGCTTCATCGTGTTAAGCGATCGTCCACTAAGATGTTATCACATCTTGAACAAATTGTTTCAATGAATCAATACGTAGCCATTCTTCTCACTGAGTCTTCAGTTTGTACTTGGCTGCCACTTCTGAAAAACAGGAGCAGCTATAGGGGGCCTGCCTTTTACTGCTCAGAGATGATAGCATCCTCTCAACTTTAAGAACTGTTCAAAACCCTCCAAAACATAGTAGTGTTGACTGTCTGTGACTGTCTATTATTTTCATAATTGATTAATTATCTCAGCCAGGCAGAAGCAGAGCCAGATATATTGTTGTTTGTCTGTGGCTAATCTCGCAAACGACATCATTTAGTGTAAAACTAGATAAAGTGCCCCTCGGGGCACAGGTCTCCACCAGGGCAGGTCAGGTTGTGGCCTCCTGGTGGCGCTATAATAGGCCAATGTGAAAAGGGTGCCATTTCTTCTTACGCCTTGGATGGCAATTGGATGATTTGAGGCATGGTGGATGTTTTGTCCTTTAAGTCATGAATCGTAGGTCGTTCACAGCATCATTCTCCCCATTGCACTGTGCCTTTTCATACACAATACACAATGCCAAAACAATGTCATTACTATATGCACCACACAGACAATAACGTGCCTCCTGGCTGAAATCCATATGATCCATTTAGTCCATCAAATGTAGTACAAAACAATGGTAAATGGTCTTCACAAGTTAAGTTATCTGATCGCACAGACATCTTGAAATGTTTACCCAGCAGTCAAAAACATAACATTTCATTTGTATTAATGTAATAAAAGAAAAGAGAGAGCCACACACTCATAATAAATAGAATTTATTTATAAAGTAAATGCTGTCTGAGCAATTTAAAAGTATGTGGCTCTCTTTTGTTGCATGTAATGATTTGACCGTCAGCACCTCACAATATTACTGAGTGAGCTCTCCGAAGTGATATCCAACATTGTTAGGTTGTTAATAGCACTTTAGTTTTTTTATATACATTATTTTAATTTGACTTTATTAATTGTAAAATGCAGTATTATGAAATATTACATGATTTCATGATGATATAGGTGTGGGTCACATACAATGTCCTAGCAACCCGTTTTGGGCGAGAACCCCTTTTGGTGTTAGCATTATGTTATGCTTTAGCTATTGGTAGCTCCTACCCTATGGAATGCCTTGCCCCTGGCATTGAAAAATGCTGAATCAGTTGACTGTTTTAAGAGACTCCTAAAGACTCATTTATTCCGTAAATATTTCTCCCATGTACCTTTGACCTGATTCATTTTATAGCCCTCTGTCTTTGTTCTGCCTTGTTTGTTTTTGTTTTGCTCATTTATATTGTCACAACTGTATTTGTTCTGTGTTCTCTGTGTTTCTATTTGTTTTTACTGTGTCAATTGTTCAGCACCTTGTAGCTTTGCTTCGAAAGGTGCTTTATAAATAAAATGTACTTACTTACTTACTTACTATTGAAAAATAGCAGATCTACAAGCTCATAGCGCGCCACCGAGTGGCGCGCTACGAGCTTGTAGGTCTGCTATTTTTGAAAAATCGAAGAACGACTGACATAGAAACATAGCTTTTTCAGAAAACTGTCAGGATGTAGAAGACATTTTCAGAATCTGATCTCAGGTCAAAATGGGTTAAGAATGTGAGAAGAACCCTGTCTTTGAGCATCTTTGGCTGTAGTTCTTTAGGTGTATTCTGCGCCGTTGCTGGTAGTTGGCTGTTACTGTGTTGGCCGTTCATCCATTCTGGTAGTTGGCTGTTACTGGTGGCAGTTCATCCAACTGAGCACGTTGAGGCAGAGGTCGTCGTTGAGCGAGAGCTCTCTGTTTGGGTATTTAGTCTGAGGGCAAACCAGAGCATAAGAAGAGAAACAGAAGTGAGGAGCAAGCTAATGACCTGATGATAATAATATTGGGCACACAAATGCAATATTGACATGAGAGTGGCATGAAATGCTCAGCTGGGAAGACTGGGGTGCATAATTAGTTTAGACTAGTCATTGGTTAGACATGGGTTAAGGTTAGGTTTAGGTGTGCTGCCCCGTGGGAGGTTAGGTTTAGGGTGAGGGTTTGAGATAGGTTGTAGTTGTAGGACTAATGACTGGTCTAACCAATGACTAGTCTAAACCAAAAACTGTCTAAACTAAGTATGCACCCCAGTCTTCCCAGTAGTATCCGAGCATATTTAGAGAAGATGAAAAATAGAAAAACGGATGACAGTAAAGACCCATGCCACCCACTTATACACACAATGAGTTAACCTGTAGATTGAGCCAATCAAAGCCAGGATTACATGAATGACTGTGAAACCCTAACACAGAGCTGGATTGCATTGGTTTTTAGCATTGGTTTGTACATTCTGGCTGATGACCACCCACGCACCCAGCGACCATGAATCTGAGTTGTTGCCACTAGCCAGTATAGAGAGAGAGCCTGTGCAACAGTTACAGCCTCGATCGAAATGATGTTGATATGTTGCTGATGATGACGATGTTGAAACAAGCACTTTATGCCGGCACTTTATATCCTAGCACTTTTTCTGAATATAGCCTGTTTTCTTTTTTCTATCTTGATTCTATACTTGCACTAGATGCGCCCAGACCTCTGTTTATGCTATGGTGTCTCTTGTCTGTTGTTGTCCTGTATTGTTTGTATGTTTTAAACCACTACTCTTACTGTAAACCTAATTGCCCTTCTGGGACACTAATAAAGACCGCAATTACATAAAATATGTAATTGCGTGCCGGACGGAATTTCATTTTAATGTCTCTTCTCTTAAAATACAGGATCGATCTTATTAGCCCTTATTTTCTTGTCCACAATGATATCGCTCAATACTACGGTGATATTTGCTCCTTATTTTGTTAAATGATGTATGAGAATGTGACCCTGTTTTTGTTCGGTGCATGCGTTGGGCAGGTCACTGACTGCAGAAGGGCACCCGTGGCATTCTCCTTCAAAACTGGTGACTTCAATGCCATTTGTTTCTTACAGGCGGAGGCCAGGCTGGCAGCGAAAAGGGCAGCTCGAGCAGAGGCACGGGATATTCGAATGAGGGAACTTGAAAGGCAGCAGAAAGAGGTATGCAAAGCAAAATGTCCCTGAGCACAGCAGCCAAAATACCAGATAACATAATTCGCTCAGTTGAATATGACAAGAGATGCTCTTGGTCTTTCAATTCTTCTCCTCATTCTTCATTCTTGCCTTCCTTATCTAACAATTTACAATTTAGGCATTTAGCAGACGCTCTTGATCCAGAGCGACTTACATTAGGCAAGAACAAAAGTATGGGAATGCATCACATATATAAAATGCATTTATCATGAAACATGCGTAAGCTAAGAACGTAACTAGAACATATCTATATAATGACACTATACATATAAACTATACATATATACTATACTATGCTATACATATGTACTATGATGTGCTATGACTACATACAATGCAATTATTGTGCTGTCTACATGACATGCTATAAGTCTGTTTCAGAATTCTATCTAACACTGTTCCTGCAAACAATCAAGGTTTTGAAGCAAAACAGCAACATTACATTCATGTGCAAATACAATACATAGACATTAAGGGCAGATTCACACTGAGTCAGTTTGATTCAAACTGTTCCCGAATATTGATTCTTCCGTACCCGAATACACTTCATTCAACTGTATTCAATGCTTTCACATTGCATCGATCCGTATCCCAGTACACTTCAATCGGTCCCGGGACTACCTCCATGCGGTCCCGGGAATGGTTGGGTGAGCCGCTCCGGGGAACATACTACCAGCATTCATAATACCACAACATCTCCCAAGTGGTCCCGAGTGCGCACCCGGGACCATAGTGTGAATCTGCCCTACGATGCAATAATATTGTCCATGGGAAAACAATGAGGAAGAGCTACAAGGCTTGAAATGTCACCTTGGAGGTAATGAAATATCTGCACTCTCCTGAGTATAGTTTCCTATGTTACCTTGGAGGTAATAAAATACCTTTCCTTTACAGCTGTATCCAGTGTGTGGACTGTGGACTCTGTTTTCCTTTCATATTTGGCCTTTTAACTTAACTTGGATGTGTGTGCTTTATTCGCTGTTCAGAGAAAGAAACAATGCTCACTGCTCGGGTCTAATTCACTGTTCAGAGAAAGAAACAATGCTCACTGCTCGGGTCTAATTCACTGTTCAGAGAAAGAAACAATGCTCACTGCTCGGGTCTAATTCACTGTTCAGAGAAAGAAACAATGCTCACTGCTCTGGTCTAATTCACTGTTCAGAGAAAGAAACAATGCTCACTGCTCGGGTCTAATTCACTGTTCAGAGAAAGAAACAATGCTCACTGCTCGGGTCTAATTCACTGTTCAGAGAAAGAAACAATGCTCACTGCTCTGGTCTAATTCACTGTTCAGAGAAAGAAACAATGCTCACTGCTCGGGTCTAATTCACTGTTCAGAGAAAGAAACAATGCTCACTGCTCGGGTCTAATCGTATGTGTTCTAATGACGAGCACCATGGCAGGCGGGTGTATGATAAAAGTGTGTGTTGTCTTTGGCACTTCCTCCTTTCTGTCCAGATCTCTTACCACTCATCAAGCAGTAGCAGCAGCAGGAAATGGGGTCAGATCCACCAGTGGATGGTAGGCAGGAGTACTGGAGCGTCTCACTCCACTAACATAGCCTGCTGCGTCATACTGGGCTTCCATCCGAACCACTTACTGCATCTTACCTCACAGAGGAAATATGCCTCTGTGTTGTATTTGTTTTGGAGACGTGTGTGTGTGTGTGTGTGTGTGTGTGTGTGTGTGTGTGTGTGTGTGTGTGTGTGTGTGTGTGTGTGTGTGTGTGTGTGTGTGTGTGTGTGTGTGTGTGTGTGTGTGTGTGTGTGTGTGTGTGTGTGTGTGTGTGTGTGTGTGTGTGTGTGTGTGTGTGTGTGTGTGTGTGTGTGTGTGTGTGTGTGTGTGTGTGTGTGTGTGCATTTGTAGAGTAGGATTTGGCCTCTTGCCATTATTTAAGCTTGACGGTTCTGTTGGTAACAAAGCAGTTTGTTGACTTCATTCAAATAATTATGAGCATTCAATAGTTTTGAATAGTGTCATTTTGCATGGACCTTATCTTTACACCGTGGCTTTAGTAGTTTATGAAGAGAAGCAAATGTTTTCATTGTGTGCAGTTTGGTTTGTTCAGCCTCTATATGGTTCCTAACAAAACCTTTGCATGGATTCTTGCCGTTGCAAAGCAGCTGTTTGGTGTTGCAGTGAGAGTGAGTGATCCCATTATCTGCGTTGCCTCTGTGGTTCCTGACCCGTCTTTCATTTCTACCTCCTAGGCTGACTCGGACAAGGCCAGAACAGACAAGGCCAGATCCTCGTATAGGCCAGATACTAGTATTAGTAGTATTAGGTCCAGCAGCCAGCTTCGTCGGGTCTGTATTATTTCCCCACTCTTTCACTTCCTCATTGTCTGCCCTATTGTCATTTCCTATGTTTTTTTTCTCACTTATTCCTTTCTCTGGTGTGTTTCATGTTCCTCTGTCTGTCTGTCTGCAACTCTCTCTCTCTCATGGTTCTGTGTCTTCCACCTTGACATCAGCAGGGGTTGGATGATGACGTCATGTCAGTGCGCAGCTACAGGGTGTGTACTGTTCATAATCGCCTGTGTTAACAACATGCCCACATTTTTATATTTGGCACCTGTACTGTTAACCTATTTTGGACTGAGGTCGAAATTTTTAAAAATGTATTCTAAATCCTGACGGTTTTCTGAAATACCTATGTTGCTGTATCGGTGGTGCTCAATATTTCATGTCAAGGAACCCAATTTTTTTATGCAAGAGGCTGCTGAACCCCATCTAAAAAAATGTTGTTCCAGGGACCTCCCAGAAGCAAAGATTTTAGTTAAAAACGTTAGTTCTGAAAAAAATATATATTCCAAAAATTAGATTTTTCAAAAATAGCAGACCTACAAGCTTGTAGCGCGCCACTTGGTGGCACGCTATGAGCTTGTAGATCTGCTATTTTTCAATAGCTAAATTATAACATAATGTTTAAAACACCAAAAGGGTTTCCTGCCCAAAATGGATTAAAGTGGTGTGCAGTAATTTGACTCGGGACGATACACTGACATGAAAGCCTTTCTGTTCTTGTCAAGAAAGAATTAGCTTGAGGCTACATTAAATAATCACTTATTAAACCCTATGTACTGTGTCAAATAGAAAGAAATAGTATATCAGTTATATCTATAGTGTGAGCTATTTTCACAGAATGTTTGCATATCTTTGCCAAACGTTCACCTGTATTTATGACATGCCGAACATTTCCCTTTGGGTTCATATGGTTAGGAGTGACATGATTGCACAAAGTGTTTATTGCTCATGATAAGATAATGTGTTGGGAGACAGTAAAGGTTCTACTGGCACACTGCTACGTTTTTCGGATTTCTAGCAGCGTCTTTCCGCCGGTTTTCCGAAAAACACGTCCAGTCTGCAAGGACCTTAATACTTCCATCTTCGTGAAGTAGTCTAATTTTTGTCTTTATTATTATTTCAAGTCAACAACTTCGTCGCTGCGCGACGGGGGCTCTACTAAGAGCCTCAGCCTGTCAAGCTCTCGTAGAAAAGAACTCCTGGTACGTTTGTGCACGTGCATGTGTGTGTGGAAGGGAAGCACATTTCTATTTGTGTCGGTTTTGTTGAATGCTGTGGATTGGGATATTTTGTGGAAACTACAGTTGGATGGATATTAACTCACTAAAAGACTTAAAATGTTTAAAGCAGGTCAAGAAGAAATTGTAAACTGCCTTTAATTGTTACGCTAACCAAACTATCTAGTACAGTGGCAAATTCCTGCCAAAATTATTCAATATTCTTGTGTTTGTGTACTAGAAATTAGGTCAAGCATGTCTAAACACTGGGTTAGGTTAGCTTGTGAGTATGCATGAAATATCTTTTGCTTTAATATGTTGCGTTTGGCAACAGCCTAATGGATGTTCAACTTTCACTTAGCAGTGTGTTTTTTCGTCAGCACATCCTAGCGGCATGTCCGTGTGTACAGAGCGCTTCCCAAATGTTTAATCATGTCATAAGCATAACGCCCGCAACTCCTGTTCTCCCTTCAGTCCGACAACTTCTCAAGCTACTCAAGCTCCGCCTTGAAGAGCTCCCGTTCCACTGTATGTACTGTACGATTGACATTATATGAATTCACTCGCTTGCTGTTTGTAGCCTTAGTTGGAGACACTTTTTAGCACTGGAGACATTTTTCTTTTTGTTTCATTTGAAGAGGTTTGACTTGACATGGCATATTTGTTTTTTTCCTCTGGGGGTGAACAGAGTTCTGTGTACAATGACCTGCATGGCCCTAGGAAGGCCTCATCAATCAGCTCCTCCTCCAGGAAGGACCTGCTGGTCAGTGCCCTCCCTCAATGTTGGTCTTGCTGACCTGCAGCCTCTAGCATGGAGGAGGCATGCAGGCTAGTTGGCAGGCGACAGCTTTTAATGTATACTATTGATCAGCTGTATGGTACTGACAGGGTATCCTATTGATTGCCATTGTGCTCTGTCGCCGCTTAGATAACAACTGCACAGTGTTAATTAAAGTTTAGCCCTCCATTTTTTTTTTCTTTCTCTGACATACCTTGAAGCTGAACTTGATCTCTGGTGTTTTTTCCTCTGGTTCATACCATCTTGCGGCTCCTCCAGACTGGACTGTCAAAGGACTATCAAAGGAGCTACAGCAGCCTATCGAAGACCAAACCTTCTCCTCCCACTACTTCCAGCTATCAGCCACGGGTCGGTCCCCCCCCCTTTGTGCTCATGTCCAATTTCTCAGCCATGCTCCACGTAGGCTCAAGTGAAGTGGAGGGAGTGCCAGCCAGATTAGCTGAAGCTAGTTGACAAAGTCTTATCTAGATGCTTGGGTTTATTGGGACATGTACTGTACTTAAAATCCACAGGCAGTTGAGGCACATCTTAATACACTGATGGATTGTGTTTCACTTTTGGATTTGTTTACTGCTTTAGGTGTTACAGCCAAGAAAGTAACGAGATGTTTTTCTCCTTTGAACGGGACGTGTTTACAGTTTGAAGCTCTACAGTACATAGTCATTTCAAAGGGGAACTGATCCGATAGTCTACGACGTAACCTCATCGAAATGGCTCCTTTTATTAAGTCCCAAAACATTGGGAAGGAAGTGTTATGTCCGATGTGCTCACAATAGAATGACAGGATTTTGCATGAAATACTATCAACGTTCCTCTTTGATATTTAGAATAAGAGTACATTTGAAATACATTCTTTGCTTTTTAAAAAGAGAGACGATGGCTAAAGTAAAAGTAGCGTCACTTCACTTCTCAACTCAACACTAAAGTCCTAATATCAGTATCAGAGGGTCAGAAAAACACTCATCCTGTTTCCTCTTACTGCATCTCTCTTTAGTTTAGTCCGTCTCCTCTCCACCTCGCTTCACTTCCTCTGTCGTTTTAACTGGCATTTTCACTGCTCCCCTGCTCCCTCAACAGGCCATCGCCACAACCACCACCACCACCTCCTCTCCCTACACCACCGTTTCCCCTGTCACGGGCCTGTCGCGCAGCTACAGCATGGTCAGTCTGCTATACCACGTGCTGCTGGCCAGTGCCCCCTCTCTACATGCATGCTTCCTTTTTACCTTCAGAAGTAGACCTGATACCCAATCTTCTCTATTGACTCGCATATCTACATATAGTATTATGTCCAAGCTTATATTTAGCCCCTTGACACTTTGGACACTTGATGGGGGGGCCAGAGACTTGACAAGATATGGCCTTGTGTCTCAATACAGCGATTTTATTCTCCTACATAGTAAGATTCTCAGTCTTTGAGAGAGACTGAGGGTAGTCTGCACTCTTGAGAGTGTACGCGTCCGTTTGTACCATCTCAAGAGTACAGAGTTTGATTGATTGATTGAAGAATTTATTAACAGTTTGCAGAATTACAGTACATTTCAAGCACAAACTCAATACAAAGACTGTTAACTGTGAGTGGACGACCCAATTAAGCATTACACTTGTTTCCAATAGGGTCCACCATGTTCAAATCATCAAAACATTTAGAGACGTACAAATAGACACTTCTATAGACAGAACAGGAATTCATCATAGAGACGCGAGGGGAATAGCCTGCTCGATATGGGAAATACTATAGCCTGAGGACTTCAGCATTTAGCGCATGCTGCTGCAGTCGCAGGCATTCCACTCAACCCGTTAGCTAGTTCCACCTAAGATTTATGCTCCTTCCTCCGTCTTGCTGAGTCCTGCGCTGTCTGTCTGTCTTTCCCCCATGTGCCCTCAGGCCTCTATTTGTGACGACGGTATCTATGGCCTGGGCAACAGTTCGAGAGCTGTAAGTCTGCTCAGTGTGTTTGTCAAACAGTGATGTCATTATAATCGTCATGGCGGCCCGCTCTACCAGACCATGGCTGGCCTGGCATCTGCCCTCATGTCAATACTGTCTGTTGCCTTCCCCTTCCACAGCCCTCTGAATACAGCGGGTACTCTAACTCCACCCGTAGCAGCCCTGCGGTGAGCCCCCGCCCTCCCGAAACCACCCCTTTTCTTGCATGCTGTCAGCTAATGCCACACATGCATACACACACAGCCCCAACTAACAACCGGCTGCCCCCTCCTGTCCCTTCTCTCAATCCTGCCTCCACATAGGGACCCTAGAGATCAAAGATTCTCAACCGTTTTCATTTCAAGCTCTCCCAGTTTGATATGCATTAATAGCTATGGACCCCAATTTGATTAAATAAATACAATAAAATCTCTGGGACCTCGATGTACACGGTAAAATCCTCAGTGTTTATTTAACTCTGAGAGTTAAAAGTCTCAGAGGTACAGACTTGTAAGTGTCCATTTGAAATTCTGGTGGTCACCTGGACCCCATGTGCGATGGACCATCAGTAGCAAGGCTTGTTTTAACGGAACTGCATTTGTTGGTTTTACCTTGAAGTGTGTGAATGTGTTGTTGCCAATGCTGTTCAGGCTAGGCTGATGTTGTTGTAGGTTTCATCCCGAATTAGTTTTGGAGGTTTGTCAAACGGTCCTAATTGCATGAATTGGCGTTGCTTATTAGGGTTACGTAAAGTAATCCAATAATCCATTTATCGGAGAGATGGCTGGTGAGCTTAATCAATGTGAGAAAGAGAGCGAGCGAGAGAGACCCATGTGAGACCCATGTGAGACCTATGTGAGACAATGTGCATGTACAACATGTACAACAGTTTGCCTTTGCGAGTGGGGATGTACAACAGTTTGCCTTTGCGAGTGGGGATTCTCACTGTGTATACCTCTCAGTCCTCAGACGATGACAGTGGGAGCACCGTTTCCCAGGAACGCTACAGGAGAGGTCGCAGGGACAGTGTGGTGAGCTACAGGGACTGAGCTTACAATGAGCTAGTGGGCTTTTCAGGACTATTTCACCATGGGAATCGCCTTCTACACTGGAAAGCGTGCTCTATTGTGAAACGCTTAACTCAAATAAACAGGGATTATGTTAAGAAAGCTTTTACGTTGTTGATTCATTGTAATTGTAAGTCGCCGTGCTAGAAGTTGTTCTAGATTATCTGGTGGTTCTAAATTCTGAGTCATTCTAGATAATGCCTTTAGCAAAAAACCCTGTCTAATATTGAAAGTGTTACATTTCTATATACAGAAATGCAGTAATCTATTTTTGTAAGAATGTAATTCTGTTAGGTTTACCTTTGGCTCTTTCACCATTGGTCTGTCTCTGTCACCTCTTTTTCTATCCCTTTGTTGTGTTTCCGTCTCCATCTCTGTCCCCTCGTCCTCGTGTGTGATGATCAGTCGTCTGACTTCTCAGACTTCAGTGAGTCGGCCGCTGACTATTTCAGCCGCTCCAACCGCAGGGGCAGCATTGTGTCTGATCTGGACGATGTGAGCATTCCTGACCTGGACTCTGTAAGTGGCTGAGGCCTACCTCATGACGGTGGGCTGCCCGGTGCTCTGCTGCATCACCACCGATGGTGGATGAGTGTTCTACTAATCTGAGACATAAAGTGCATGATTACCTAGTTGTTTTTCTCATCCCTTTCTTGGAATCGCATCTCACAGCCTGCCATTTCCGGTGTTGATCTCACTTGCAGTAGTTGAAAGTGGTAATGGTCACTATAGTGTAGTGTTGGCTAATACTATGGATTTGGGAATGTGTTTTGTTTGGTTTTAACTTTTAAGATGACTGGTGTGATTGACCTGAGAGTGTTTTGGTTGTCCACGCTGGACACACACACACACACACACACACACACACACACACACACACACACACACACACACACACACACACACACACACACACACTAACGCATCAGTGTTCTGGACTAACTCCTTGATTCACAGGGAAATGACAGCTCCAAGCATGGACCACATTGGATGCATGTTCCTTAAGATGCATCCTTTTTTTAAATAAACTCTGTTCTCTTCCTTCATTTCAGCTGGATGAAAAATGTGACAAGCAGTATACAGACTATAGCCGGGTGAGTAGTAACCACTATAACACAATATAGATGTATTTTTCTTTTCTGTTTAAATTGAATTTCAGACTTACTGTATGCTAAGTCAAATGAGCTAAACCAGGAGTGCCCACACATTTTGGACTTGAGAGCTACTTTCAAAATGACCGGCTCAACAAGATCTACCCATCAAAAAGATTATCCCATTGCTGAAAATAGTTTAAAAAATATGTACCTGAGGGGGCTTTGGAATAGCGGCGATGGTGTTTTGAATGGGAAATAGAGGAGTGGAAATGGAGTTGGAAGTGTTTTCTTGTAACTTTGTAATGCTACTACAGCTGTTTGTGCAAAACACTCTTGTTGCATAAGCCCTTTTTGATGTCAATCAAGTCAACAAGTCAAGTGGCAGAAAAATTGTTTAAAAAATATATATATTTAAATTATATATTTTTAGGGGAATGTCATGTGATCTACCAGCATAGCCTTTGTGATCTACTGGTAGATCACGATCTACCTTTTGGCCACCCCTGAGTCTGCTAAACCCATCTACCTTGCTGTCAGGTATTCAGGGTTCGGCATGTTAGAAAAAGCTGAGTTGGATCACTCAGCCTGGTGTCAGGTAGCGGTGTTGAATGACCCGAGTCCTGAGCTCGGTTGCGCAGCATTTTGTGTTTTGTGTGTAGCCTGTCTGACCGGAGGTCTGTGGTGCTTTGTGTGTCTCCTAGCCGTCCTCGCGCTGTGCCACCCCAGGCCTCACGGCCGCCACGCTGGCGTCCTTGGGTGGCACCTCTTCACGACGGGGCAGCGCAGACACTGGGAGCGTCGTCGACCCTGACACTAGTCTGAGTGAACTTAGGGTAAGGTGCACACACACACACACACGCACACACACACACACACACACACTTGTATTACAATACTTGTGAGGACATCAACATTTTAGGATGGCGTTGAAAGTAGCCTGAAAATAAGACGATCTACAAGCTTGCGGCGCGGTGTGAGCTTGTACATCTGCTATTTTCCGGTGTGCGACACTGCAACAGAACTACGTATCAAGCATAACTCCTACCCCCTGCACGCACGCACGCACGCACGCACGCACGCACGCGCGCGCACACACACACACACACACTCCATGTATGACTAAAACAACCTTGTTATACCTTTTTTTTTTATGTGTACATAGTAACATTTTACTTGCAATAGAATCAATAATTGTGTACTAAATTGTGTTGAGATTATAATACAACATACGGACGGTACATATTATAATAATGATGAATTATTGATCCATGTGACAAAGTGTTTTGTATGTGCAATGTACAGGTTCATGTGGTTGTCCTCTGCGTATCAATCAATCAATCACACAGTCATGTCGACCTGCCTCCTATTCTATGTGTCTGTCTGTCATCAGCGTCTTCTCCATTATGCAGTACAGTATGCACGGGAGGACTTGTGACTGTGACATGTGTCCTCCTGTGAACGCCTGGTTCCTCCTCATCTCCTGGGGGCGTACTGGTCCATGTCATGGGACGTGTTCTTATGGCTGTTCCTCCTTATCTCCTGGGGCGTACTGGTCATGTCTTCTCTCTGGGTGTTACTGTACTGTACTGTGTTCTGCCAGCTGTGGAGATGTCAGCATGGGGTACTCTTAATTATCTCTCCTCCTTAATGCCCCCAAACCATTCCTTCTGTCCTACAGGATATTTATGAACTAAAGGACCAGATTCAGGATGTAGAGGGGCGATACATGCAGGGGCTTAAAGAGCTGAAGGTAGAGGGGCTTGTGCTCTGCGACGTGGCATGCCTTCTCTTGTCCGCACGGAGCCGTATGACATCCCGGCTAACACAGTGGTTCCCAAATCTTTTCATGTCCAAATTGACACTAATTAGCCCGCGGACCCCCATTTGAAGAGATATACACCCCCATGAGAGAAGATTTTTACGGCTCAACCCATTTTGACCTGAGATCGGATTCTAAAAATATCTTCTAAATCCTGACAGTTTTCTGAAAAAGCTATGTGTCGTTCTTCGGTTTTTCAAAAATAGCAGACCTACAAGCTCGTAGCGCGGCACTCGGTGCCGCGCTATGAGCTTGTAGATCTGCTATTTTTCAATAGCTAAAGCATAACATAATGCTAACACAAAGGGGTTCCCGCCCAAAATGGGTTAATTTCAAGGACCCCCAGTTTGACGTGCATTAGTCTACGGGCCTCCATTTAATGGCATTTCTATCTCTGAGACCCCAATTTATATTGTAAAATTAATGTTAATTTAACTCGGAGTGTACAAATGCGCATTTTGTTCCATTTGTACACTCTCAGAGTTACAGACCCATATGGGTCCTTTTGGTTCCAAACTATATAGCTGGGGGACCCCCTGGAACTCCCTCAAGGACCCCACGGGGGTCCCCGGACCCCACTTTGAGAACCACTGCCCTAACACCCCCCTCTCTCTCTCCCTTCCTGCCTCCAGACTTGTATCTCTTACTGTGTATAACACTCCTAACACCCTGGCCACTTGTGTATGTAATAGTATGGGGCTCCCACTCTGAATGGCTTGATCACCCACCGCACCCACCCTCCCTTTTGCATGATCTTCACTTCTTCATTCACTTTTATATTTTATTTGTTTTGGTGGGGACCTTCTCACTGGCTGCCTGAAATGAAACCCCTCATTCTTGTATGTAAGATAGATAGGAGATGTCTTGCTCCCCCTGCTGACAGGTTCCTGTCATGGTTTGTGTGCCTGAAGTTCTTAGATCTGCAGCAAAACTTTGGATGGCCTTCTACGTTCCATCATGTCACACTCACTAGTTCACTATTCTAGTTCACTCACTAGTTCACTATTCTAGTTCACTCACTAGTTCACTATTCTCTGCGGAAGTGTGCTGCTGTGTGTGTGTTCCATTGATGATGGTAGTTTACTAACAAACCTGCCTTTTGGCTCATCCTTGGTAGAACTTGACAAGTTTCAAGAACGTCCTTTTCCCTGATTACTAGTGACAATTCAGGGATTTAAAAAAAAATATTGTAACACCCCCCCCCCCCCCCCATTTTTACCTATTATTATTATTATTATTATTATTATAATAGAGACCCAATGAACACTAAAGTGAAAAGTTGTAGTCTATATTTTATACATACATATATTTTGCATTCTCCACACTGCAGTTCCCTTTGTATTTAATTGGTTGACATCCAGGGCTTAAAGCCCCCAAAAAATCCCAAGACTGATTTTTTTACAAATCTGCACTGATCTCATTAAATGACCCCTATGAAATCCTCAGGACTGAAATCTGTCCCCAGGACTGAGAACTTTAAGCCCTGTACATCAGATAAGCCCATCTTATCTTATCTTTTAGCAGTTGACCTGTGCAACAAGTTGAACTGTGTGTGTGAACCCCCTCCTCAACAGGAGTCACTCACAGAAGTGGAGGAAAAGTACAAGAAAGCCATGGTATCGAATGCACAGCTGGACAACGACAAGGCAAACCTCATCTACCAGGTAGACACTCTCAAGGACGTCATCGAGGAGATGGAGGAGCAGATGGCCGAAATGAAGAGGGAGGTGGAGGACAAATCAAAGGTGGGACCTTGATTTCAACCCATTTAGATCTGAGGCCGATTCTAAAATAAATTGCTTCTAAACAGACAGTTTTCTGAAAAACCTATGTTTCTATGTCTAGTGGCTCTCAAACTATTTCATGCCAAGGCCCCCCAGAATTATCTTTATTTGGCTGCGGAGCTCCATCTGAAAATATGTAGTTCCAGGGACAGAAACAATGATTTGAGTTAAAAATGTTTGCTCTGAAAGAATATATATTCAAAGATGTGCGCCACATTTTCACGATTAAAAAAAAAAAAGCTCTATGAGCTTGTAGATCTGCTATTTTTCAATAGCTAAAGTATAACATAATGCTTAAAACACCAAAAGGGGTTCCTGTCCTGAATGTGATCATGATGGAGATCCTCCTGCCACTGAAACCTGTCTTTGACATTGTGTGTATGGATTTATGGACTGGTTCGTCCATTGTTGTTGGCTCAAAGTCTGCATCTTTGTTTTCCAGGAACTAGAAAGACAAAAGCACACGTGTAATGTCCTGACGCATAAGCAAGAAGAGTTAAAAGAGGGTATCCGCCAGAGGGATGAACTCATAGAGGTATGGAAAACGTCTCATCACACCTCTACTCTGTCAGCGCCTTGCAGACTGCAGAGGAAGTTCTACTCTGCAATCATTTATTGTGGATTGATTGACTCCATTTGCCCTTGGTCTTTTTCGAGTCTCATACTCGAATGTGGCAGCTCTTAACCTATTTTCTCGTTTCACGTTTTCGCTTACAATGACATGCCTAAAATAGAGATCCCAGGTTGAAAGTGATTAAACACGGTCTGTTCTGTTTTCAGTCTCTTACATTTTCCGTCTCTAACTTCTCAATTTGTGAATTATGATAAGCTTCACAGGCTGTACTTCACTGACGCGTCTCGGTTGTCTATATTCCTCTTGTGCGTTTCACTTTCCACACCATGTCCTTGGTTCATTTGTCCCCCTCTTGTTGTTGTTCTGTGCTGTCCTCTCTTTACCGCGCAACGCCACTCCAGGAGAGCCAGCGAATGCAGACTAAGTTAGATACCCTCACCAGAGAGGTGTTTGACCTGCAGGAAACCATAAACTGGAAGGACAAAAAGATTGGGGTAGGAGCAGGTCTCGAAGGGGCGTGCCCTGACAGAATATGACAGGCAACAGATTGAGTTTAAGCTCCAAAGTCAATAGAGCGCCGAAGTCCTGACATCACTCGCTCATCCCCTGGTTCATGGAAGTTTTTCCTCTATGGAGTAATAACATGGGGTCCTCTTAAAATTGTGTCATATAAGCATTGTGGTCCAAAAATAAACAAACTGCCCCGGCGATACTGTCTGGGAGGTTGATTGAGGTCAGTTGACGGCCGGGATGATTTGCTTATTTTGTCAATCAGAGTTCTTATATGAGGCGGTCTAAAATCCCCCTATGGGGATTACAATGCAAATAAAAAGTACATGAACCCGTAGACTTGGCGCCCTCTTGCCTCATATTGACGTCAGACTTCGGTGCTCTATTAATTTCGGTTTTAATCAATCAAACAAAGTGCATCAAGCCATGTAGTGATGTTGCCTCTCATGTTGTATCTGCATGACGAAGACCGTTACACGGTTATTTCCCATTGGATTCACAGTTTGGAGTTTTGCATGTGCACTGACTATTAGAAGACCACTGGCAATGTTTTTAATTTGGATGCTGCAATGTCAGTTTAAAAAAACGTATGGCATTTGTAACATTTTGGTTATGTAGAAATCGTTATAACCAAAATGTTCTCATTTATCATGAAAGCATGATCAAATATCACATAATGGCACATTTTGTGAAGAAACCATAAAATTGTATACTAACAGTTTTAAGTTTAGAGTGCTTATTTCCTTTCGAATAAGGCTCCTTTAGTCCTTGTGCACTATTCAAATACAACCCGTAGCTGCTCTCTTGTAAGGTTGGTGTTGTCTTCTGCCGTTTCCTTACATCAGGTTTGTGTCTTCTGTGGCGTGTGGTCTGCTAAGCATGTCCAGTGTTCCTGTCTGTGTGCATTTTGTACCGGTTCCTACTGCTCTGCGTAGAACACGGCAGTGCATGTCTATCAAGCCCTGTCAATCCAACGTCTACTTTGCCCTCGGCTCTCTTTCACCCTTCCTTTCCCTCTTGTCTTCTCTCTCCCTCCTGTGGTGTGGCCAGGCCCTAGAGAGGCAGAAAGAGTACTTTGATTGCATTAGGAATGAGAGAGATGAGCTCAGAGATGAGCTGGCTGACCTCAAGGGGAAATCCAGAGCAGGCGAGGTAGGTGATCCTAAAGACTGGGCTCTGTGACTTCTCTCTGAAAGAGAAAGCAGGTTAGAGGAGTTACTGGCCATTGAACCCCCACTCACTGCTGCCTGTTTATTTTGGTTGGTAGCCAGTAAAATGCCGTCACTCCTGTCACATGGAGTGTCTCTGGTAATGTCAGCTTTTGTTCGTTTGTGTTTGTTCCATTTCATTCTGTCCTGCTCCGTATGTCAACATTTTGGGCCCCATTCTGGCTGTGTAGTCGTACTCGTATTGTCTCTGGAGGGGAGGCCAACTTTAAAACCATGACTACAGTGCAAATGGCAGCCGTTTGAAATGCTGGATTTAATTTTTAGATGGGAGTACGTACTGTCATTCTGCCTCAGTGATCCGTGTACCCCTCCCCCTCACAGAAACACGGCCTGGTCATCATCCCAGAAGGTACGCCAAACGGGGACGTCAACCACGAGCCTCTGTCCTCAGGAATCACTGTGGTCTCCCAGGAGGCTGCTCAGGTGCTAGAGTCAGCAGGAGAGGGACCACTGGGTGAGTCAGCCAATCAATTTGATTAGAGACATATTCCATTAAAACAGGTGGTCCGTGGCGTGGACCACCAGGTATTGCATGTGGTCCCTGACCACACATTTGGTAATATAGGATTTGGTGATTTATTATTATTTATTTTTTTTCACTACTTGGAAGTGGGAAGTGCACCGGATTGTCTGATTATTAGGAAATAATTAGTCAATGGGTTTGATTGAGAAACAATGGGGTGCATAGCAAGTGATACCGAAGCACTAATCTTAGCCCATATCCCCACCCAACACAACAGTGGTCCCCCGGTTGATTCTAAGTCCGGGTGGTGGTCCCTCGTTCACAATCAGGATTAAAGAAAGAAATTGGGGGAGAAAGTTTTCTTACAAGAATTGTCTTTCTTACAGAAAAGGCAAAATAGCAGATGAAGCTCACAACACAGCAATTTCTACCATTTCTGCACCAAGACTAATTATAAAATGGGTTTAATCAAACTAATTTATTTAGATGATATAGAACACACAAATAAATGCTTTTTGATTAATCGATTAATCAAACAAGTAATCGATAAAATAATGGCTAAGAAAATAATTGACCGTTGCAGCCAACTGTACACAGCCCTACAGTCCAGTCCGTCTGCTTATACTCCATGTCAACACAGTCTGCTGATGGAGATGTTATGCTCTGTCAACACTACTGTAAATGGGGATGTTTTTTTTTTTAGACGTCAGGCTACGGAAGCTGGCAGATGAAAAGGACGAGCTGTTGGCTCAGATCAGGAAGTTGAAGCTGCAACTGGAAGATGAGAGGCAGAAACACTCAAAGATGGACAGCGTGTACACAGACGGGGAGAAGATGGAGAACGGCACAGACCTGCATTTCATCGAAATGCAGAGTGAGTTTGCTTCTGCACACTGCTGCTGTACCACCACATGCATATTTATCCCCATGCTTTGATATCTTTCAAACCTCTTATGTGCAAACGCAATGGCCTTTCTCTCTGCAGGAGATGCCAACAGACAGATGAGTGAATACAAGTTCAAGCTTTCTAAGTCTGAACAAGAAATGGGTACAATGGAACAAAATGTAAGTCATGTCTGCGTCAGGGAATGTCTTCTCTCTCTATATATATATATATATATATATATGTTACAGTATGATTGAACCCCCCCCAACTAAGAAATAGCGTCTCGGAGGTGACTTGAGCCATGTGAGGCACTGCAGAGTGAGCGAGTCGCCGCGTTGAGGGTTGGTTTTCCAATCGTACTGTGACATACGTATACATCTGTGTACATATCCTGTGTGTGAAATTGGTATTGTGACAGACAATTTGTTATACTCTTGCATTCACTGTTACTTTTATACCCACATCCAGATCAACAGACTTGAAGGGCAGGTTTTGAGGTACAAGTCATCAGCAGACAACTCTGAGAAAATAGAAGATGAACTAAAAGCAGAGAAAAGGAAACTTCAGAGAGAGGTAAATACTGCAGCTGATCACAGACGTCCATGTCCTTATGACAACCGGTTTTACAGCACAAAGAGCTAGCTGTGACATAACAGTGAATTCCTTGATTTCTTTCCACTTGCAGCTGCGTACATCCCTGGATAAGATCGAGGAGATGGAGATGACCAACAACCACCTAGTAAAACGCCTTGAGAAGATGAAGGCCAACCGAAATGCCCTTCTGTCCCAGTAGTGAGGCAACGCCTCACATATGTCTGGAGCACATTTCCATTTTCAGCTGTAACACTTTAAGTTGTGTAGCAAACCAAAAACACTTTACAAACTAAACCTAATGTAGCACAGGCAAAAAACTGATCTGTGTTTTTATAAAACATAAACTTTGGATTTTAAGCCAGCATCTTTTGGAGAAATAACTCGACTTACTCAAAGTACAGAGTTACTGGGAGATTTGTTATCACTACTTAATTTTTTCAAAGCTTTGTACTATGTTATTCACAAAATTATGTATTTCTCTCTGGCTGGGTGCTTGGCTATTCTTTTGTTTTGTTTTTTGATAAGTTGCATGAATGAATAATGATGCTTCCAAACCGTTGAAATCTTCATGGCTGCTCGGGCCCTGCACCTTCCCAGAACCTTCACACACAGTGCCTTCTCACACCTGGAGACTGAGGGTTTGCACCATTCTGCAAATCTACGTTTTTAACTGGTACAGAATATTGTATTTAAAAAGGTGCAGCCATTATTTGGGAATATATAATACCAATTGTGTCTGCTATGGTTTCATTGAAATACTTTCATTGAAAGATTTTCTTTGTTTTTTGCAAATAATATTTAAAAGATGTGTTGAAAATAAATGTGTAAATTACAGAACTGTACATACAATGTGAATTGTTGCCTTGTCATTTCATGAAATAAGGTAGGTGAAGATTACACTGGTGCTCATGAGGATTAAATATACAGTGCATCCGGAAAGTATTCACACTCCTTCACTTTTACCACATTGTTTTGTTACAGCCTCATTTCAAAATGGATTAAATTCGTTTTTTTCTCATCAATCTACACACAATACCCCATAATGATGAAGTGAAAAAGGTTTTTTCAAATATTTTGTTAATTTAAAAAAAATAATTAACTGGAAAAACATTCTTCCAGAGATGGTGTTCAAGTCTGGGCTCTGGCTGTTGTCCTAAAACTAATCCTTTGTTATCTTAGCTGTGTGCTTGGGGTCGTTGT
This sequence comes from Electrona antarctica, assembly GCF_951216825.1. Taxonomy (NCBI): domain Eukaryota; kingdom Metazoa; phylum Chordata; class Actinopteri; order Myctophiformes; family Myctophidae; genus Electrona; species Electrona antarctica. The sequence goes on from NC_136791.1 coordinate 9,379,746, forward strand.
CCTGTTGGAAGGTGAATCGTTGACCAAGTCGGAGAACCTGAGCGCTCTGTACACTGCTCCATTCATCTTTCCCTTTATCCTGACAAGTCTCCCAGTTCCTGCCGTTGAAAAACATCCCCACAGCATGATGCTGCCACCACCATGCTTCACTGTAGGGATGGTATTTGCCAGGTGATGAGCGGTGCCTGGTTTCCTCCAGACCGAAGCCTCCTCAATAAAAGGCACATGACAGCCAGGCGTCATAGCGCGCTTAGTTTGCCAAAAGGCACCTAAACGACTCTGACCATGGTCTGATGAAAACAAAATAGAGCTTTTTGGCCTGAATGCCAAACGTTACGTCTGGAGGAAACCAGGCACCGCTCATCACCTGGCAAATACCATCCCTACGGTGAAGCATGGTGGTGGCAGCATCATGCTGTGGGGATGCTTTTCAACGGCAGGAACTGGGAGACTTGTCAGGATAGAGGGAAAGATGAATGGAGCAGTGTACAGAGACATCCTGGATGAAAACCTGCTCCAGAGCGCTCAGGTCCTCCGACTTGGTCAACGATTCACCTTCCAACAGGACAACAACCCCAAGCACACAGCTAAGATAACAAAGGATTGGTTTTAGGACTACTCTGTGGAAGTCCTTGAGTGGCCCAGCCAGAGCCCAGACTTGAACACCATTGAGCATCTCTGGAAGGACCTGGAAATAGCTGTGCAGCGACACTCCCCGTCTAACCTGACAGAGCTTGAGAGGAACTGCAGAGAAGGGGGAAAATACCCCAAATTCAAGTGTGCCAAGCTTGTAGCATCATTCCCAAAAAGGCTTAAGGCTGTAATTGCTGCCAAAGGTTTAATAAATTAACAAAATATTCGAAAAACCGTTTTTCACCTCATTATGGGGTATTGTGTAGATTGATGAGGAAAAAAAACAAATTTAATCCATTTTGAAATTAGGCTGTAACAAAGCTAAATGTGGTAAAAGTGAAGGAGTGTGAATACTTTCCGGATGCACTGTATACTCTTTTACAGATCTGTGCTCAATGAAAGTAGTAAGATGTTTTGACCAAATGCATGACAAGCCCTGTCAAAGACTAATCACTTATTTTATTGTGGACTTGTCCAATCTACAAGCATCGCAGTGTGAGCTTGTAGATCTGTTATTTTTAGGTACAGGCTTTAGTTTATAAATGGTCTGACTGTCATTAGACCGACAACCTACCTCAAACCATAACCCTAAGCAGCGGTTGACCGCATGTTCGAACGCTGGTTCCGCATGTTGGTCCGTTGGTGTCTAATCTGCTTGTGCATCCCGTTTTTTTAATGGGGATTCCATGGTTGTTAGATTTTAACGATTAATCAGAGGGCCCACAGCATTTAATTTGCAAATTGAGAAACTTCAGTTGTCAAATCTAAAAGGTTAAGTCTTATAATTATCTATCCAAATACATTCATGTCCGCAGTTACAATTCTATTAAGGACAGAACAGGTGATTTCCAGTCCATTTTTACACCAATTAATTGTCAAACATTTGGAGAAATATTTCACAATATTTATTTTATTTACACTTACAAAGTATAAAAGAAAAATGGCAGCACCTTGACATTCAGTCAACTTTTTCAACACCTCTCAAACACTTTATAGAGATCAGGTATGTTGGCAATCTGGAGCACACTGCCGTCTTCACTGAAGTGCTTTGGAGGGCTGAAGAGGCTACGTAGAGCCTTAAAGATAATATGCTCCACCTTCCAACGCCATGAATTCATCTCGCTGTCCTGAAACGGGAACGAATTACATATCAGTTCTGATAAATGTGTATTGTGACGAATACAAAGTATGTCTGCTCACATACGTTATTCATGTATTACATAGTCACTGTTGGGCAGAATCTTTTGTTTCTTAAATTGCTTTTTTTACATTTCATGTTTTATTTTGTTGTATGACATTATCATGCAAAAGTAGCGAATTGCCAGCAGGCTCAAAATAAGCATGCTAGATTGAAAGTCATTTTAAGTCTGTGGGTTTTATAAATTAATATTTAAACACTGAAATGTTTATCACTACAATGGTTCCATTTCATTATTTATTTTACCATTTTCTGAACAGTTTGACTTGAAAATGTTTGTACCCAACAGTGACTATACAATGTTAAATGCTTGTCTTTCTCCATACCGTCTGCTCATCTATACTATACAATGTTAAATGCTTGTCTTCCTCCATACCGTCTGCTCATCTCCAGGCCCAGTCTACCCAACAGTGACTATACAATGTTAAATGCTTGTCTTTCTCCATACCGTCTGCTCATCTATACTATACAATGGTAAATGCTTGTCTTTCTCCATACCGTCTGCTCAACAGTGACTATCCAATGTTAAATGCTAGTCTTTCTCCATACCGTGACCGTCTGCTCATCTCCAGGCTCAGTCTCCAGGATGTACTGCTTCCTGATGGAGTAGAACTGGCTGCACTCCTTACTAAAGTCTCTAAAGCACTCCTTCTCATCGTCCCAGTTCACCTGCTCAACAGCAAACAGAAGTAACCGTCAACGTAATTCAGAGGACTTTGTTTCTACTGTAGATTGACTGTAATTCAGAGGACTGTTTCTACTGTAGATTGACTGTAATTCAGAGGACTGTTTCTACTGTAGATTGACTGTAATTCAGAGGACTTTGTTTCTACTGTAGATTGACTGTAATTCAGAGGACTTTGTTTCTACTGTAGATTGACTGTAATTCAGAGGACTTTGTTTCTACTGTAGATTGACTGTAATTCAGATTACTTTGTTTCTACTGTAGATTGACTGTAATTCAGAGGACTTTGTTTCTACTGTAGATTGACTGTAATTCAGATGACTTTGTTTCTACTGTAGATTGACTGTAATTCAGATGACTTTGTTTCTACTGTAGATTGACTGTAATTCAGATGACTTTGTTTCTACTGTAGATTGACTGTAATTCAGATGACTTTGTTTCTACTGTAGATTGACTGTAATTCAGATGCCTTTGTTTCTACTGTAGATTGACTGTAATTCAGATGCCTTTGTTTCTACTGTAGATTGACTAATTCAGATGACTTTGTTTCTACTGTAGATTGACTGTAATTCAGAGGACTTTGTTTCTACTGTAGATTGACTGTAATTCAGATGCCTTTGTTTCTACTGTAGATTGACTGTAATTCAGAGGACTTTGTTTCTACTGTAGATCAACGTAATTCAGATGACTTCGTTTCTACTGTAGATTGACTGTAATTCAGAGGACTTTGTTTCTACTGTAGATCGACTGCAATGAATCCTACCTCGGTGGCTAGACGCAGGATGAACATTGGGAGTCCCTCCATAACAGGGGTGTACTTGTCAAGCAGCAACGGCAGCCCTGTTAGGTTTCCTTCCTATAAAGCACAGAGCAGCCCCGTTAGGTTTCCTTCCTATAAAGCACACAGTAACGGCAGCCCTGTTAGGTTTCCTTCCTATAAAGCACACAGTAACGGCAGCCCCGTTAGGTTTCCTTCCTATAAAGCACACAGTAACGGCAGCCCCGTTAGGTTTCCTTCCTATAAAGCACAGCCCCGTTAGGTTTCCTTCCTATAACGCACAAGCAGCCCGTTAGGTTTCCTTCCTATAAAGCACACAGTAACGGCAGCCCTGTTAGGTTTCCTTCCTATAAAGCACAGTAACGGCAGCCCCGTTAGGTTTCCTTCCTATAAAGCACACAGTAACGGCAGCCCCGTTAGGTTTCCTTCCTATAAAGCACACAGTAACGGCAGCCCCGTTAGGTTTCCTTCCTATAAAGCACACAGTAATGGCAGCCCCGTTAGGTTTCCTTCCTATAAATTGTCTAACCAACAGACTTACCACCCTACCATTTCAACTGACCTGGTCTATCTCCACAGAGAAGTAGTCCCCCAGCAACTCTGATTTCTTCTTCAGGAAGTCTACTATGTACTGAGCCAGGCCCTCCTTCGGTCCGTCATCCTCCGTCCATCCACTCTCCTCAGAGTCCAGCGCCAGCATGGCCAAATCATACAGTGGAGCGGGCTCCTAATACACAGAACCAGCCGTCCATCCATCAGGAAGGTTAGGATCCCTCATATACTGGCAATTTAACCCATTTCGACCTGAGGACGATTCTACAAATGTCTTATAAATCATGACAGTTTTCTGAAAAACCCTATGTTTCTATATCAGTTGGTTCTCAAACTATTTCATGTCAAGGACCCCCAAAAATATATGTAATTGTAAACCCCCATCTGAAAATATTAGATTTGAGTTAAAAACGTTCGCTCTGAAAGAATCTATATTCCAACATTTGTGCCACATTTTCAAAAATAGCAGACCTACAAGTTCATAGCGCGGCACTCGGTGCGGCGCTATGAGCTTGTAGATCTGCTATTTTTCGATAGCTAAAGTATAACATAATGCTTTAAAACACCAAAAGGAGTTCCCGCCCAAAAAGGGTTAAATAAGCTAATCAAACAAAATAAAATCTAAATGGGATACTCACAGATAGTCTCAATACACCAAAATTGCCAAAGTCATAGATCAGTATTTGGTAGAAAAGCTCCTGGCTGGAATAGATAACAAAACAAAATACAGAAATAGAATGAGTGAGATGTTTCTGCAGCCTGAGAGGAAGCAGACAGTGAAGCAGGCTTTTTGTACTGACCTGAGTTTGGTGGTGCTGAGTAGGTACAGTTTGGTATGATGTTGGATGAGCGTCCACTGGGGGTCGACACAACCCACAAACGAGTGATTCTGGAGCATCTCTTGAAGACCTGAAGGAATGGACAACACATTTAATTTCTGTTTTCTTTCTGTTGTTTTTATATTATGTAAAATCACCGGGTCAGAACTGCGTACATTTCACAGGGTTCCTATGCAAGTATGGAATTTCATTTTATACTTTTCCAGGTCTGGAAAAGTATGGAAAATAATGCATGGAAAAATATTCATGTTTCCAGACTATAACTGCTGTTCTGTTTTCCCAGGCAGGGGACTTGAGGGGAGCCTCCTGGTCCCTTCCTGGTCGGTGATTCCAGCTCATCATATGCTTTAAGTGCCTGGGATGTCCATACTCGGTGCGGGCAGGGGACCTCCATACATACATTCTGAGAGAGGGCGAGGTGAATTTAGTGACCCGACCGACATACAGAATTTAGCGACAGACTAGGTCAGTCGCTAAATTCACCACCTCGCTCCTGCTGTACATTCTGGCACCAGCGGGCCTTTGCACGTCAAGGCTTCGCCTAGTGATTGAAAAAAGGTCGGAATCTAGATTCAAACACCTACGCAATCTCAATTCCTAAATTTGAGCAAGAATGTTGCAGCACTAGTTGGCTGTCCAATTCATTTTAGTTACTCTTATGTTTTTGCTACGAGAGACTTTAAGAGAGGTTTAAGTCAAGCACTTTGATGTGGTCTGTTTAAAGCCACAGTAGCTGGATCCAAATGCTACATTTTGAATGTAGTAATGTTCAGCAACTACACTAAAGACAAATATTTATGGAAAAAATAAGAATCGTGTGAGAATCGTAATCTCAATTCTTGTGGAGGAAAATCGAGATTCACATTTGAGCAAGAATCGTGCAGCACTAGCTTCGCCCCCTTGGCTGCCCTGGGAGTACGGACACCCCAGTCACCTGTAATACTGTAGGAGACGACACTGCCCTGGGAGTACGGACACCCCAGTCACCTGTAATACTGTAGGAGACGACACTGCCCTGGGAGTACAGACACCCCAGTCACCTGTAATACTGTAGGAGACGACACTAAGCTGGGAGTACGGACACCCCAGTCACCTGTAATACTGTAGGAGACCCCAGTCACCTGTAATACTGTAGGAGACCCCAGTCACCTGTAATACTGTAGGAGACCCCAGTCACCTGTAATACTGTAGGAGACAAGCTGGAATCACCAGTCAGGGACACGTGTATACTGTACATACAGCAACAGACTTAATGCCAAGCTGCCTCTGATTGGCCTACCGAACGTACCCTTCTGTGACGCACGAGGAACGGCTTCGCCTCTAGTTATGGGTCACATTCGTGAGCATTGTCGGCTTTGTGGGAAATGGGCATGTGGGAGTTGGCTCAAGCAAATTCCGCAATGTCGACATGACAACTTGCGTGCTTTAGCACGCTCATGGTGTCTTGTGGCTCAAATTCGCTTGAGACGGCACCCCTCCGTCGCGTTCTAAAACTATACTTTATCTGCCAAAAAATAGTTGGAAAAATTGTGATGGCAGCGGGATTCGAACCTGGTAGGTGTGGAGTCTAATGACAAAACGATGCATGCTACCAAGCTGGCTGCCAGTTTGTATTAATGTGAGAATGCCCTGCCCCACGGGTGCCCTATTACTTCCTACTAGTAGTGGGAGGGGGGCCAATCATGCGGTAGGGACCAGGGGCTTCCCTGAGTCCCCTGCCCAGGGGCTTCCCCGAGTCCCCTGCCCAGGGGCTTCCCCGAGTCCCCTGCCCAGGGGCTTCCCCGAGTCCCCTGCCCAGGGGCTTCCCAGAGTCCCCTGCCCAGGGGCTTCCCAGAGTCCCCTGCCCAGGGGCTTCCCCGAGACCCCTGCCCAGGGGCTTCCCCGAGTCCCCTGCCCAGGGAAGAGCGCCGGATGAAAGCCGCAGCATAGTGTAAGGGAGCAACCCACGGGCCCAAAATTAGAGTCTGGAAAAAGTATGGAATTTTTTAATTCCAAATGTGTAGAAACCCTGATTTCAGCAAGTGTACCTTTATGTGTTTTCTCAGTGATCTCAGCCCTGAGATCCTTGACACTCATCAGCTTGATCATTCTCCTCCTGGGTGTCGCTGCAGCGGTGAGGTCTTCCTTTTCCTCTGGTCCTGTCCTGGGACGCTTCCTGTGTTCGAATAACCACACACACACACAATATAAAATGGTAAATGGTGCATAGCGCCTTTATCCAAGGCGCTTTACATAGAGCCATAATCTTATGTCCACTGTTCTGACAATAACACACAGAAGAGCACGCACAACTTTGGAATCCGGTAATACCTGGGAAGATCTGGGTTGGCGATGCCGCCATCTTGTGGACCCCCCACCTCCTGCCCTGTCAAAGCCTCCAGCATCTCTGCATCGTCCATCTCATCCACATCGATGGTAGAGAGCTGAGCGCTGATCCCAGCCTCCCCGCTGCTTGTGCCCGGCGATTTGGCGACAGGCACTGCTGCCTTCTCCTTTGGCTGGAGGAAGGCATCCAGCTTCTGAGCTCGACAGTCGGTCCTCACCATCTGATGCGCGTAGACTCGCTCGCCAGAGTCAGACGTTGTGCTAGAAGAGGGCTTCACCTCACTGCTGGCAGAGACTGACAGCCCTGGCAGCAAGGTCTGCACACAGAATAGAGCAGGATCTCAGCTGTGGTATCATACGCCTTTCACATTTAATGAAGATAGACATTGTCGGAAGATTTCCATTAGTCTAACGCAGTGGTTTTCAACCTTTTTCACATCAAGGTGAGATTTAGCCCCTCAGACCCAAAACCAAAGAATGTTATCGTTGGATAAGATGTTGTCCACAATTCCATGCTGTATTGATGTGGTACCATAGGAGAGATAACGGTCAAACAATTATTTTACATCCTCTAATTTGTGTAGACTTCGTGTTAAGTTAAGTAATGCAGATGTTTAACACTTTAATTGCCCGGAACTATTTAATCCATTACATTCATGCGCCCAGTCGATTTATAAACACGGACGCCTTTTCCGGACGGACCGGCCGGAAGTTCATGATGTGTAGCAGCTAACAATAGCCACAGCACTTTAGAATCGATGGACAACAACGGGAGACGAGAATAAATCTATCGAGACTAGCGACTGGACCGCGGAGCGCCGTCTAACACAGGATCTTTTTTCAGAAAAAGACGGGATGATTTAGATCGCGATTTATGAACGTTTTAAGATTTTCGTTTTCATCAGCTAAACAGAGGAGGAAGTTTTTTGATGACGTCTCAGTCTTGCGCGTCACAGAGGAGAGCCCAGCAGGCGCGCCTGGGCTATACAGCCAGGCGATCTGTTCTCGTATCAATAAACTTCGTCTTTAGGACAATACTTCGTCCTGAGCGTCGGGCGTTACTAATAGAAAGGACAAAGAACTTCGTCCTGGGCGATTAATCTGTTAACAAGAATTTAACTCTCGAGTATAAATTGATGGCTTCATTTTACGCTCAAGAGTTAAAGATCTAAGGGTCCATTTGTTTACCAACTCTCCATTTAGCTGGGGACGATCTGGAGCCCCCTCAAAGACCGGTGGTCTTTGTACCAGGATCACTAGTCATGCCATACCTGTGTGAAATACGTGCGGGAGAAGTTGGAGCCCAGCAGTTTGCTCTCGACGTGTTTCTGAACACTCTCAACGATGCAGTCTTCATGCAAAAAGTGCACCTCGTGTTTTGTGGGATGGACGTTCACGTCGATGTTATGCGGGGCAATCTCGAGGCTATGGTAGCACAAAAAAGGTGGGTAAACCCAAAGGGCATTTAACAGCAATGGCTTCTATTGAGGAATACAAAATAATACCTAGATTTATTTACCTTAGATAAAGAAAGGGGTGGGTGTTCTTGGGCAGGTATGCAGCATAAACCGTCTCAATGGCTTTCTTCAAGGCCACCGACTCCACCAGACGATCTGCGGGAGGGAGACCACTGAAAACCATGTGCTTCTATTGGAGGGAGACCACTGAAAACCATGTGCTTCTATTGGAGGGAGACCACTGAAAACCATGTGCTTCTATTGGAGGGAGACCACTGAAAACCATGTGCTTCTATTGGAGGGAGACCACTGAAAACCATGTGCTTCTATTGGAGGGAGACCACTGAAAACCATGTGCTTCTATTGGAGGTACAGTAACATCATAGAGGGAGACCACTGAAAACCATGTGCTTCTATTGGAGGTACAGTAACATCATAATAGGAGGGAGACCACTGAAAACCATGTGCTTCTATTGGAGGTACAGTAACATCATAATAGGCAAACATTTTCAAACTTAAAAAAACCCAACATTTTCAAAATTAGCGGAAATAGCAGATCTACCGGTACAAGCTCGCCACGATGTGTTAAGAGCTTATAGTCGACATATTTTCAATATGTGTATAACACAATGTTATCCACAACATTCGGACAATGTGACCGACTGTTCTACATACGGTTGATGAAGAGGATGAGAATGCATTTCTTGACAGAGTAGTTTGCATTGGAGATATAGCCTTTCAGCTTGTAGGCCAGTTTCTGATCCTCGCAGCCCACTTCGATCAGCTCCCTGGGAAGTGGGAACAGAACACATACCACCAACGTCACTGTTATTCATTCCACCTGAAAGCATTGACTCAATACTGAACAGTACGGGCCATCAGAGCAGAGCATGGGCTTCTCTCGTTTGATTTGTACCTGCTGACTGCGTTGCCAAATACCCCACGAATATTATCCAGTATGGATGCATTGGGTAAGGTCCTGACATCTGCCACAGTCTCTCCTTGCTGAAGAAAAAAAAAAGACAAGACAAAGTTGAAGCTCAGATAATGAAGTCTAAAGTTAAGTCATACCTGTGTGAGCCTATTCTCCCTGTATTTTCTAGTAATGCTGATCAAGAATAGTCCACAGTAGTTGAGAGAGATCAAATATACAAACATAATTTGGGCTCCTTTGTATTTAACTTTGGTTAAATACAAAATCATTTTGTTTTCAGACCTTTGGGACACGGTTCGTGATATTTGGACATAATCAAATTTGTCTTAACTTGACATCGTTATGTTGGGGCGTGTGTAGCTTTGATAGGAGTGGATATGCTACAAGTTCATAGAGTGTGTAGATTGGCTATTTTTATTGGATTTAAGGGATTATCTCACCTTTTTGACAGAAAAGCTCTTCCCAGAGTTGTGTATGGCATACCTGTAAAACATTGTGAATTAACAGAGACAACACAAATGACAAGAATGAGCCAGTCAATTAACCAAAGGGCAAACTCCATGACCATGAGGCATTCGGAGAAACGCCAGGCAGACAGACCTGCTGACCACCTCTACAATCCTGCCATACTCCTCACTGGGGCTCTTCAGGGCTTTCCTCCTGGTGGGCACGTTGTAGAACAGGTCCTCCGCCTGCAGGATTGATAACCTTATATTGTATGCTTCTAAAGGTAGGTACAGTTACAGTATATGCAGTGCATCCTTCTCTGCAACAACAGCATGTGTTACCAATGAACTTACTAGGATCTGTGTCCCCTGATTCCCAGCACAGGGCTTAGGGGGGCTTTTGAGTTTCCCATCGCTGTAGTTGGCTCTGAGTAACGACGGGAACAATAAGGAGACTCATGAGGAGCAGAAAGAACAGCAGCTTGCTTTGTGCAAGAGAGCAAGAGGAATGATGAAACATGTGGGTCTAATGTACCTGTATGCACACTTGGCATCTGCTGTTTTAGTGGTTATTGTCACATGAGCAACATGACTTATACTGGCCAGTGCCTACGAACAAGTACAAAGACACAAATAAATATGAGGTGCACATTACTTAAGTAAATGTACTTACTTTCCACTCATTATATAGCCTGACACAATGCCAAGAAGACTATATAATACTGATTTACTTTACCTCCCCTCTGAAACCATATGTTGAAATGGCTGTAAGGTCCTGGAAAGTCTGAAGTTTGCTGGTGGTGAACCGTTCACACACTATTTCCATGTCTTCTTTCTGATTTGACAAGACAAAAAAAAAGACACAGGTTAATGGTTGTGTGAAGCAACAGTAGGCATTATCAGAGATAAAACCTGATTGATAACACTGCGGTCTGACGGTCCTACCCTGATGCCAGTGCCATTGTCTTGTATCTGTATGAGCTTCAGTCCTCCCTCTTTTACTGTCACCTGAATGTTGGTTGACTTGGCATCTAAACTGTGACACCGAAAAACAAAAATGTGACGTTGCATACAAGCAATTCTGTCACATATGTGGCAAATGGTGATATATGGAGTATTATGGGTATTTCCTAGTAATAAAATACATAAATGAGAAATATTATAACACTTGAGAATTAGCATTTATGGTTGCATGGTCAACTTTAGCTTATGGAAAAAGTGGCGTATAGTTTGAGGGTTTACCAGTTCTCTAGCATCTCTTTGATGGCGTTAGCAGGACGCTGGATGACCTCTCCAGCAGCAATCCGATTGACAACGGTTTCGTCCAGCCTCCGGATAACTCCTGCCATGATCACAGCGCTGCAACGAGGTAAATAAATATAACCTACAATGAAGAGAGATTATGATGTTAATATGATGGCGAAATCAGATGGGATGGCGATGTACTTCGCAACCTATCATGTAATAAAACTCACTTAAAGTGTTTACAAGCAGTCAAGCACCCTTTACTAGGCTTTCCCAAACGTAAACACAGCCGGCATGGGTACGCTCTACGCTCACTACGCGGCGTACGCGCCATGGAGGTTATGCGCAGTGTTGCCAGATTGTGTGAGAGAAATAAGCATCCAGGTCCATAAAAACAAGCCCCAAAAAGAAGCCTGACTAGGCTATTTGAAAATAGCAGATCTACAAGCTCACAATGCGACGCGTGTGAGAAATGTGTGAGGTTGTGAGAATCACAACAAGCCCAAATAAGCAACTTTACCAACAATTACAACTACAAGCCCAAAGTTGCTTTTAATAAGCCGACATGGCAACACTGGTTACGCGCGGGAGAAGGGGGGAACATGCCACGCCCCTCTCATGGCTCATTGGCTGAACGCTATGGGATCGAGTCGAGCTAAATGAAGCGATTGGCGGAAATTCTTCATGACTATTATTATTTAGTGGCGCGTAACGTGTAAAGATCTAAAGATGCAGAGCGCCACCTGACGGAGCGAGATGTGATATCACTATCACGTTGACATACATTATTTCCATAATGGAAAATCCCAAACGCTGAACATCTCATCTGTTCTTCATTTTCAAAATGTCAATATTGTTCAGTCCACCCATAACATAATAATCTCTCACTCAATTCAATTAAAAGGAGCTTTATTGGCATGAGAAAACGTACGTTTACATTGCCAAAGCAAGTGTAATACAATAAAAACTGTTGAAATGGGGAGTATACACTGTTGGCAGCATTTTGTAATTCACTCACTAATACAGTATTACTAATGCTCCTTTTTACTCCAGTAAAAGGAATGAACCACGTTACAGTAGCCTGTTATATTATTAGTCCACCAGGCCACCTTTTTAATGATTTTTATGTATTTAAATGTTTTACTTTTATAGTATCTCTGATGGTATTTCAAGTTTCTATAGCATATTCTATTCGATCAGTCAATAATGTAAAACGCACACCTAGTAGTAGGCCTACTGGCCTAGATCTCTATGTATAAAATATAACAGACATGCGTCCAAAGTCTGGATGTAAAATCACTGTAGCATCACAACACTCTCTAGTATTTCTTCAACATACAGTAGCCTGACGCCCTGACCTACAGTTTTGTTCATGACGAAACTATCTGAAGTGCCAGTTTTCACCCTGTGCCCACTCTGTCTGTAGCCTCGGTCCCAGGCTTACTTTTCTGCGAAAAGAAGAGCTCTGTCTGTGGCATGTGTGGATCATCCATGAGAATGAATTGATCATTAAAGCCTCTAAATATATATATATATATATATATATATATATATATATATATATATATATATATATATATATATATATATAGATATTATCAGTTAGGACTGCATTTTTCTGCTAGTAGTTTTACTGTTTGTCCACGGGGTGGCGCTAATAGCCAAAATGTGCACCAGGCTGAACTCAAGCTGGGGGACCCCGGGAGGCGATATAATAATAATAATACAACTTTATTTGTATAGCACCTTTCATGACATGAAATGCAGCTCAAAGTGCTTTACAGAGCAATGAAGAGAGAAAAAAAAGAAAAGAAAAGCAAGGCATAAACATTAAAAAACAAGAGCAGTAATGCAATACAGTGAGGACATGAATAACAAAAGAAATTAAAAAAACAAACAAATCAATTAAAAGCAAGGGTGTAGAAGTGGGGCTTGAGCTGTGCTTTAAAAATGTTTACAGAGGCTGCCTGTCGAAGGTACAGTGGGAGTTTGTTCCACGCCGTCGGCCCGTAGAAGCAAAAAGCTGCTTCCCCGTATTGGAACAGTCCTACTCCTGGGGACCATCAGAGTGATAGTCAGTCATACATGTACCTGCGGCTGCATGTCCATGACATGTTTCACAAGGAACTTTGCAATAAGGAACATTATGTAATTTTTGATTGACATACTAGGCAGGCTACATATCCTCCAGATATAGTGCTTCCTAAGTTCCTTATCTTTACTGGGGCCTGGCCTTGTTTGTCTGCTCCAGCTGTTTCTTTAACACACACACACACACACACACACACACACACACACACACACACACACACACACACACACACACACACACACACACACACACACACACACACACACACACACACACACACACACACACACACACACACACACACACACACACTTGCTTACTGCTTATGGTAGTCCATCGTATCCGATGATGACTTCTACTTCTTCTTCTGGTGAGTTTTGAGGTGACTGTGAAGTTGTCCAATCCGAGCGCCACATGGTTTATTGCAGTGAGGGCATATGAAGTCAGTATTAGTTGTGGCCTTGGCTGCAGTGATCATCTTTCTCTTCTGGCGTTTCTTCTCCCTCGCCTCACTCCTCTCCTCTTCAAAATGCTGAAGTCCAGTATGGCAAAGCTGCCTCCATAAAGGCCGTTCTGAGGCAGAGCTTTCCAGCTGGGTGTGCTGTATTCCACACCTCTTCAGTGCGGTTTTGAGCTGGTCCTTATATCTCCGCTTTTGACCTCCTGCAGATCGTTGGCCATGATGTAGCTGGCCATAGAGCAGTTGGCGTGGAAGCCTGTCCTCTGGCATCCTGATGGTGTGGCCAACCCACCGCAGTTGGTACTGAAGGAGTGTGGCCTCCATACTCTTGGTGCCGGTTCCACTCAGGACTTCTGTGTGTGGTACACGATCACGCCAGGTCAACCCAAGGATGCGCTGGAGACATTTAATGTGGAAGTTCTCCAGCTGTTGGATGTGGCGGCGATACAAGGTCCAAGCTTCACAGCCGTAGAGAAGTGTGGAGACGCAGATGGCTTGGTAGACTGCTACCTTGGTGTGTATGCGTAGGTCTTTGTTCATATACACTCTCTTACGCAGTCTACCAAAGGAGGCTGAGGCAGACCTTATGCGGTTTTGTCCATGCTGCAGTTCTCGGAGAGGATGCTTCCAAGATACTTGAAGTCTGGGACTACTGCTAGAGGCTTGCTGTCGATTTTAAAGACAGGTGATGGTGGTCGAGTTGGAGGAGGAGAGTTCCACTGACAGAGTACTTCAGTCTTTGCAGTGTTCACAGTGAGACCCAGTCTGCTATAGGCCTTCACAGCAGCTGTTAATGTTGCCTGCAATGCCTCTGGTGTATGTGCCACAAAGGCACAGTCATCCGCATACTGTAACTCCACTATGTTGACCGTTTTTACTTTAGTAGCAGCCTGCAGCCTCCTGATGTTAAACAGGTTCCCGTCCAACCTGTAATCCACCAGCACACCACTGCTTCCCTCAACCTCTTTGTGCAGTAGCCAGGTGACGCTGAGAATGAATGAGAATGAATTGATCATTAAAGCCTCTAAAAAAATAATGATATATATATATATATAGACCTATAGATATTATCAGTTAGGACTGCATTTTTCTGCTAGTAGTTTTACTGTTTGTCCACGGGGTGGCGCTAATAGCCAAAATGTGCACCAGGCTGAACTCGAGCTGAACTAAAGCTGGGGGACCCGGGAGGCGATATGGAACAGTCCTACTCCTGGGGACCATCAGAGTGATAGTCAGTCATACATGTACCTGCGGCTGCATGTCATGTTTCACAAGGAACTTTGCAATAAGGAACATATGTAATTTTTGATTGACATACTAGACAGGCTACATATCCTCCAGATATAGTGCTTCCTAAGTTCCTTATCAGTTCTTTACTGAGGCCTGGCCTTGTTTGTCTGCTCCAGCTGTTTCTTTCACACTCTCACACACACACACACACACACACACACACACACACACACACACACACACACACACACACACACACACACACACACACACACACACACACACACACACACACACACACACACACACACGTCCATAATTATGTTAAAGGGGAATTGAACCCTAGACTGATTTATCAGTTATTAACTGAGACCTGGCTCTATATACCAGCTCCAGCTGTTTCTTTCACAAACAGGCTCATATCCATCATGGGAAAATGTTTCCCATGATGGTTAGAAACCCCAGAAAGATTATTTTTAAATGGTGTGCTGACCTTATAGAACACTCACTGTTGAGTAAAAACTCAGTAATGGACCAAAAATATGGTCAGCATGACGTCTCAGACCTCAGAAACTACATCTCCCAGAGTGCAGCAACAAGATGGCTGCTGTTACCTGATTAGGAGCACCTTAAAAGGAATGGAGTCATTCTCTCAAACAAACCACCAGATGCAAAGAGCAAAGATCTACTCCTGGGTTCTGCCAAAGACGCCAATGGTCGGTGATATTGTATTGTTTTATTTACACTTATGTATGCAGCACTGTTTAATGTGGTTGTGTTTAGTATGATCAACTGCTTCAGTTTGAAGTAGGGGAGCCGAACGGATAGCGGATCGGTCTTGATACCGGAAGGTCGCCAGTTCGAATCAGCGGTCCGACACGTTAAAATTACCACCGCTGAAGTGCCCTTGAACAAGGCATTGAACCACTACGATGAAATGTGTTCTATGAGCAGGGCCTGGCTGGAAACAAGTTCTTGAGCTTAGCCCAGATACCCTGGGTAAATATAGTAATCATTTAATTTCACAAAACACATCAGTGTTGCCTTCATTTTTGCTTGAGAGTTGGATTTCATTTGTATCTCTTTACAAAAGACCAAGACCAAATTAGAAATGATTTAAGAATTTAAAAGACTACTAAAAAATGATAATTTACCATGTTAAATGCCTTGTTCAATTAGAGCTGCTCTACAAGCTCAAAGTTCAGCTGAATACTTATTGTCTCCACCACGCTGAAGGCATGGGGAGAGAGTATGTTTTGCACTCCGTCCGTGTGTGTGTGTCCTTCCGTCCGTCCTTCCGTTATCAGCTAATCTCCGGCACCGTTGGCCCGATCCATGCCAAACTTTGCACACACACTCCCTAGATGCCAACGACGAACTTCTGCCCCAAATATTCCTCAACGGCCTGTTATAGCGCCACCATGAGGCCGATTTAGGCAAAACACATTTCTGTAGATTACTCGTACACATTTTATCCATACCTCACACAATTCGGTATACACTATCTCCATAGTCATGTGATCAACACGGAGCGGCACCATTTCCCATCTTCCATCCTGATTGGCTAAGATTGGCTTCCAAAGCTCACACGATTGGTCCGTTTCGAACAAAATGCCACAAATCACAAACGCAGTGTGCAATTTCCGTGAAATTATGCACGCACATTTCCACTAGGCCGAGGACGACATGCCACAAATTCTTTCCCCAAATCAGCCTCACGGTGGCACTATAACAGGCCAATTCCTGTTTTTAGTCGACTGCATCGATCTGTATACAACTTATGTATGCACACTCCCTAGAGGCCATGGAAAAACATTGTCCCTGCATCCCTCCACATCTGCCGGTTATAGCGCCACCATGAGGCCGATTTCTGCAAAACACATTGCTTATGTTAGTCGCACAGATTTAATCCAAATCTCACGCAAATCGGTCCACATGATCTCTATAGTCATGTGATCAAGACGAGTCTGTTGGATTTCTCAGATTATACACTGATTGGCTAAGATTGCCTTCCAAAGTTTTCAGGAGTGGCCCGTTTCGTTCAAAATGCTGCACAAGTCCGGCTCATCCAGAATTCTATCCTCAGAGATGCTACGAGTGATCTGGCTCTGCATTTCCTCAACAAAATGAAAAATTGTTGCAAAAAACAAACAAAAAAACATGTTTATATTACTCCTAAACATTTTGCCAAACATCTCACACAGTCCTATCCTCCTGGTGGAGACCTGTGCACAGAAGGGCACTTTTTCTAGTACTACAATTGTTTTTGGCTTGCAGCGACCCCACATTGTTTCTTCAGGAACAATATTTTCTAGTTAAATTCATGAATTTTGGAGCGGACCTATTTCTTACAAAATGTAATGTAATTTTAGAAGACCCTTCAAGAGCGCACCTCCTTTCACTTCTGCCCATAGGACTTGCATGCGTGTGATTGAGCTCAGTGTGGTGACATCCAGATTTGTTTGAGTGTGTATGGTTGAATGCTGTTTATATTGTTTTATTGATTATTTTATTTTCACAATTCATTTCAAGGATCTTTATTTCCCCCATCACATTACCAAAGGAAAATATTCCTGCACACTGTCTTCAAATGCAGTTAAAGGCTTCATTGGGAAATCACAACGTTTCAGTCTATGGTATCACATTACCAGAAATGGACTTTCCTAGTATGCTCAATTGCAGCCATTAATTGTGTGATGTCATAACTTTACAACAAGGAAACACAACAAGGAACAAACAAATGTAAAAGTCAACTGTGGTTGGATGAGTGGCATCAAATGCGTTATGTCCTGCTTTTAGCCAGAAGACAGGTTAAAACTGGTATGTGGAAGATGAATCAATGAACAACAATGTCTTATTGTCTTCGTTGTGTTACATTCAGAGATGATTACACTGACTGTATACACTATATTATGAGTACGCCTGAATCACTGCCGAGTTGTGTTAATATATTGTTATCAAAAGAGCAGTGTTGTTCTTTTCAATGGTTACACTTTGATTAGTCAGCAGAGAGATGAAAGTACAGATAAAGGAAATAAGCATTTAAGTGTTTGTTATGTTTTAGTTATATGAATAAAAATGAGTAGCGATTTGAAGGAATTAAAAATAATTTCACGTAAGTAAGGTGCGCGTATAAAGATGTATTCCTTTTGGTTGCTGGTGTTTATAATAGATTTGTTTTCATTTATTAAAGCAAAGAATTTTTACATGTTATTATTGTCTCCACCAGGCCGAAAAAACACATTTTCTAATATTACTCCTTCAGATTTTATCCAAATTTCACGCAAATCGGTACTACATGCTCTCCATAGTCATGTGATCAAGACGTGTTTGTTTGATTTCTCATAATCCACCCCCATTGGCTTCTAAACCTTTCAGGAGTAGCCCGCTTTGTACAAATTGCCACAACTACGCAACGCAGCGTCCGATTGCGGTGAAACTGTGCATGCATATTCCCACTAGGCTGAGGAAGAAATGCCACTTGACAGATTTCAAATCAGCCTCATGGTGGCACTACAACAGGCCAAGCCACGTCTCTCTCACACACACACACACACACACACACACACACACACACACACACACACACACACACACACACACACACACACACACACAATATTACTCCTAAACATTTTGCCAAACATCACACACAGTACTCTTATCCTCCTGGTGGAGACCTGTGCCCAGAAGGGCACTTTTTCTAGTTCCATTTAAAATGCTGAGATGTTTACTTCATTTTGAATAATTTATTCAAGCTTAAATGGTGAATTAATTTAAAATGTTGACTTTAATAAGTTAATTTAAAATACTTCATTTAAGCATTCTTTGTTTAAAAACACTTTGTTTAAAAGACATTTGATTGGTTAAAATATATTGTTTAAAAACAAGACCTTGGTTGGAATTGTTTTGAAAGGATTATCATTTGTTGTTTGGCAATGTTGTTAATCTTTGTTCTCTTTTTGAAGGTTTGCAACCTAACTGACTAAAGACCACTTTACTTTAGCTAATCACATAATGGTGCATTAGATATAGGTGTGCCAACGTGCAAGTATTGACTGCAGTCAACATGTTTCAAGTGAAGATTGACAGGAAAGAAGGGGCGAGACACACAGAAGGTTGTTATGAACGAACGGCCGCAACGCACTGCCAGGCCAGAGCCCATATGTGCCTGGACCACTAGGCCACCGTGCACCTAAATCTAACACCCATTAGGCCTATATGTTTTATCTGCAGCTGCACTGCTTAAGTCACAGTCTGGTCAGGATGCTTATGTCAGTCTGCCATGTTTTTACCCTTCTGTAGTTTTTCACTTTCACCACAGGAGAACGAACTACAAGCCTATTGCAGCATGCAGGGCTTCAAATCGTATCCCTTTATTGGCCAGTGGCTTCACATCTAAAATACAAAATGTGAGAGTAAAGGTGCTTCATCATCTTTAAATTATTTCTCACAGGAGCGATATCCTCAATTTATCAGTCTACATCTCCTCAGGATTCAGTGTGTCCAGGTAGTTATAGCGTTTATGTTTCTGACTGTAGAAATGTCACAGCCTGGCCAGAGGTATCCCCATTTTTGGTTCACAATTTGGTTCACATTTTTGTGAACTTAAAATGTGATGGAATGTTGTTTAGTGGAAATTAAGCTTAGAATTTTGACAGGCTATGTCCTCAGTCTCCTAAGGAACTTCCTCTAATTAAGTCTTGGGCTTAACTTCACCATTGACAGTGACTGCCCACTGGCAAGCAAGGTTCACTAAACAAGTTAACAATTTCCGTTAACTGAACTAAATAACTAGAAAAGAAAAACGATAACTAAACTGTATTGTGTGTTTACAAAACTAAAACACTGAAATGATAGACAAAATGCGCTTGGTTTTGGTTTTTGTCAATTTATTTTTCAGCTTAATCTGTAACTGAATATAATTTTTTTTAAATTATATCTTTTCTTGAGTTTTTATTACACAATACTTACGCTGACCCTTTTCAATAAAGGACAGGAAAAAAAACATAACTGGCAAACCCACTAGCTAACTGAATTGGAGAGAAATTAAAGTAAAAACTAACAAACCAAACTATAATGAAAAATCCAAAACTATTATAACCTTGCTGGCAAGTGATGCCATTCTGCAGCTTACTTCTGCTGTGCTATTTGAGGCTTTGCCAACATCCTCAGAGTCATAAACTAATGAATCTCTAGAGCTGACAGATCCTGACATAGTTGGAAGAGCATCAGGCACTAGATGTTGCTATGCTGTAAAGTTTATACAGTAAACAGTACTACTGTTTATATAGTAGGCCTACTATGATTTTCTTCCCTATTACTGAATCACAGGCAGGTGTGTGGTTCCCAAACCTTTCAGGTCAACACCCAAAAGAGAGATTATTCCTTTGCCCGGGGACCCAAACTAGTGAAAATAGTGCAGATCTACAAGCACACAAAGTATCGCTTTGCGCTGCGACTCTGCAAGCTTGTAGATCAGCTATTTAACTATCTTTTCATTTGTGGAATTTCTTAGATTTTGTTTTGTTGGTTTTAAAATTCATGAAATTTAAAATGTATTATTAAAAACAAATGAAACATGTGTATGTATATATATGTATGTGTATATATATATATATATATATATATATATTTTTTTTTAAATTGCTTTAGACTTGAGTGTAACTTTGTTAGGTAACAGGGGTCTCCCCATCACTCCAGAACTTTAAACAGAAAATTAATTTTCATATTGGTTACAAATTTCATCCAATCAGGAGAGAGAACCCCACAAAGATAAGTTGTCAATATTTCACTTCCATTGTCCGTTCATTTGTTTCATCACTTCCACTTGCTTGAGTTATTTCTCCTGATTGGATGAAATTGGTATCCCAATTGATTGCTATGGGAATATAGAGCTATTTATTTATTTTTTTAAATGAAAGTAACATTTTTCAAAATGTGTAATTAGTGGAGGTATCGTTCGGTGGCCTGCTGGGAGTGTGCACAAGAGTGTGCACTGGGGGTGTCAGCTCCACACACACACACACACACACACACACACACACACACACACACACACACACACACACACACACACACACACACACACACACTTCTGAGGAGCCACATCATAAAAAGCAAAGGGTGTATCATTACTGTGACATCCTGAAAAGGAAAACAAATAATCCAATTTTACTCTCATGCATGCTTGATGTTTAATTGTATTCATAATCTTGCACCCCTCCTATAGGATTCCCAGCATATCCTGGAATCAGCAGTGCCATTAAGACTAGACTAGGCAAGAGATATTAGAATGAGGACAGGCACATTATTATTTTAGCTTTTCAATTATTAAATCCAGATGTGTGTGTGTGTGGTATCTCTCTGACATCACGGTCCGCTCATTCTGAATTCTGCTCCACTTCCCCCTCCGGCTGGGAGCAAATACAGGCCAGGCCATGCACCAAATTCCCTGGACATGTAGGGGAATGTCAGGTATCGTGCTCAGTCTGTGCATGACTCAGTGCATTCCACTGCAACCCACAGTGTCTTAAGGCTTAGTGCACTCTTTAGCAGGACATGCCACAGGATATGATACAATGGAAACAATAGAGGTCAGGCATGTAAAAATACGAGTTCAAGGCAAGAGGAGTGGTGAGAGACCAATGGCCATTGAAGCCTGCCTTCATAAGATCTTTACTACTGTCTTGAGCCTTGAGGGTTAAAGGCTGCTGCAATATGAATATGTAAACATTTACACTTTAAAAGTACCGACGAAACTGTAAACAGTGCCTCGTGGAATGCTATTAACCAGCATGGCTCCAGGAGGGTGGAGTGATGGTACTGGCTATGTATCTCACCAGTCAGTCAATGCCAGCTGCTGCTCCTCTGCTCTTCTGTGTTCACTGCCTCCACTTTATCAAGTGTACAATAAGTGAGACTCACTCAGATAACAGCTTTTAAAGACAGCTGCCACAGCCTTTCCTGATGCCACACATGAACGCACGCGCACAGGTCGCACGCACAGGAATCCTACATGTTAATGATTTATTATAAACTTGGATTGTGCTTAATCACGCAATAATATTCACAAGCAGTCACACAGACACACAGGTGCTGACCAAAATACACAAACTTCTGACAAACAAATCAGAAACAAATGCACACATGTGCTCTGGGGTGCATCATTTGCATGGATTTGCACTGCTGCAAGATAAACAAATGCAGCTTGAAAGAGTGGCATCCAGTCAATAAGCCTATCTCACAAAATTTCCCCGCCCCCCTTAATACGCCCCCTTTCGGGGTTAGTGGTGATAGCGTGACGTCACTCCATAGACGCTACATTAACAAAGGTAATTTAAGAAGTCTACAACTTTTGTTTTCTCAAGGTAAGGTTTGTTCTATCTGTTCGAGCTGATTTACCATCTTGTTTGCTTCATAATAATATTGGTCTGTCACATTTTTACATTAGAAAATGTACTTAGATTCTCCAGAGAAAAAAACGTGTAAATGCCCATGTTAAAGTCACCACTATTTACCGGAAGTGGGCGTGGAAAGCGGGCTGTGAGATAGGCTTATTGCAACAATCTCTGAAGAAGTTTCTACATCAAGTTAATTGTGTTCATATCATGGGTACCAAGTACCAACCAATACATAAAGTACATTCCCATTGAACTGGGACCTATTAGTTTTCATTGGTGTGGGTTACTCTCACCTTCATGTTAATGTCTGCTTCTTTCTCCACCAATAAGGTGATGATCTCAGGCTGACCCAGGCCTGCAACCTCTGACATGGCTGTGTGTGTTGCCATTGGATCATCTATTTTCGACACCAGCATGCAGCTACAGTAAAGCAGGCCTTAAGTTGGAGCCTGGCTGCCTGCATGGTACAATCATCTTTGGTAATTGACCACAGTCTGTCTGAGAGTTGAGCATTTTAAGTCTGGCATTCCCATCATTAAGAGCTCAGACATTGTGCAATATATAGTGAATGAAGTTACTGGATTCATGATTTGTCCTTTTTTGCATGTTTAAACTTGCCAGGATTTCATAATCAGGAGCTGAATGACTTAATCAATTACGGTTTTTTTACCAGTCTCCACATGCCCTGATTTGGAACTGAGCTAATTAGGCTAATACTTGTT
This sequence comes from Electrona antarctica, assembly GCF_951216825.1. Taxonomy (NCBI): domain Eukaryota; kingdom Metazoa; phylum Chordata; class Actinopteri; order Myctophiformes; family Myctophidae; genus Electrona; species Electrona antarctica. Next base: position 9,402,745 of record NC_136791.1, read on the forward strand.
TTTATGTTTTCTTTACACACCAACATAATTTGACCTCCCTGAACTAACTGCCTCGTGTATCACAACACTGATTCCAGATGCAGGTTCAGCTATAGCCCATTTTCCTTTTTCTCACTTCCTCTTCCTTTTTCCTGTGACGCTCCACCTCCTCCAGTTCTCCTCACAGTACAGTGCTGCAGCAGCCCTAGATACATGTCAAAACAAAACACAACACTCGTTTCCAAGTTGTGCTTAAAGGCAAACAAACAGCTACGTTTTCAGTATCTCTATTGGTTAAAGTTGCACAACATGCTCAGACTACACAATGCTGAGATTGTCCTACCCCTTAATGACAGACTTGTGAAAGACCTGTTTCAAGTTATATTTATAGCTGCCAATCCTTAACTTGTTTAAATAAACAACATGTTATTTTGACCAATCTAGAGTATGTTAATAAAATAAAAGAGGTGTTGCATGAAACTGAAATGGAAATAACTTAACATCCCAAATTTGCTCTCTGTTATAGCTCAACAGTAAAAATCCTGTGTAGGAGAACGAGAACATGAAAGTCACAGATGCAGCTTCAATGCGTTCTTCTAAGCAGGAACAAAATACAGCAGTGAAAAATATTTGAGAAAACCGATTAAGCCTGATGACTAAATGCATTGTTCAAACCAATGGATGCAGCAAAAAGTCACTGCCAACAAACATTGTTGGAACTGAATGCACGGTAAAATCCTCACTGTTCATTTATTTGACTGTGTAGTATTTCAGTCTATAAACAGGCACATACATACACGTTGCTGTGACCAGAGCATGTACAAATTATACCACTTAAACCCTAAATACTTCAGGTCCCACAGGTCTCTAAACTAGGTCCTTTCCTTTTCCCCTCTACTCCAAATCTCTTGGCCTACTACAAGCTCACAACAGGTGCTCATTATTAGTCATTGTCTCCACCAGGCCGAAGGCCTGGGGAGAGAGTATGTTTTGCACTCCGTCCGTCCGTCCGTGTGTCCGTCCGTCCGTCTGTGAACAGCTAATCTCTGGTTACAAATGCATTGATATCTTGTAGGTCAACAGTTTTTCTGCAAAATGTTTGCCCCAGAATACAGACTGGTTCTTGTGATGAACCAAACTTTAACTGAGATTGCTATTGACAGTGACAATGAGTATCAAGATTCTCATATATGTTGCCTGTTGCAACTTGTTTAATCCCACATCCAAGCCCAACACTCACCTGGTCCCACCCAGCTACCTTTAGGTTTAATTTCTAATCGTCAGCTATTATACATTTTTGTTTGTCATGTTCTATAAATTGGGATCTGTTTTTTTGGCATTAGTTTGATTATTTAGGGCCCGGGGTTTAATATCGGTACTTATGAACGCGCTACATTAACCACTTAAACCCCAGCATCTGTATTCTGCAGAAAACTCTGCAGAAAATAGCCGATAGATTGTCTATTTTCATATTTAAAGTAGAGCCGGAGTGACCATACCCTTTCACATTTTTACTGTACATGTGCTGCCCATCACAGCAGCAAAGGATTTTACTAAACTGTATCTGCAATGAACAATGGACTTTTTCAACAAGGCGATACTCCTTACTTTATGTTAATGCACTCTGTTGTTAGTGTTGTATAACGTGTTTAGCCTCAGGCTAAACCATACCTTATGAAACCTCACCTTGACAAAAAAAAAGAGCCATTGTCAGAACTGTGGCTGTGTACTCAAACACTGTGTGTAATCAGTTCCACTATGCAAACATGGCTGAAAAGGCCTTGGAAGGGTTAATATGAAATACTACTGTTTATAAAAGCTCACGTTTCATATCACCACCTCCAATGCTACGTTTATGAAGCTGCCTGAGCACACAGTGCTGTTAAGATTCAAGATTTTTATGGTTACATTACATCTCATATACGAGTGCACAAGAGTCTATCCGACCGCATTAATTAATTATTCTGTTTTATAAATTGTGAGATTTTGTGTGTTTTAAAAGCTATAATAAGCCTATAGATAGATGCCATTAATTTATTTCCCGCATTATTTCACCCGCGGTTTATCCAATATTAATTTATAATATATTGTATATTGACCCAAATCCACCCTAAACTGCGGTTATCCACAGCTAAATCCGCCATCCGCAGGTCTCCTTTACTTTGGTTCCGGTTCCTCAACATTGTAGTTGCAAAAGCAACAATAACAAAGAAATAGTTATAGAATAACATTAGTAAGTAGAAGGTGGAAGGGTAAAGAAATACACTAACCCCTAGCTCCCGGTTGCTGTATTAAAGTGCCCACTGCTCTTAATAGTTATATGCAGAGTAAGTAAAATAAGTAAATGCAGAGAATAATGCTTATGTATGTGCAAATATACAGTGACAAATACACCTTTATTCTTTTCTTATTTAAATAGCATAGTATGTATATTATTTAGGTGCTGTGTGCATGGGCCCCCCTACCGTTAAATCTGTATGTAGCCTATGTGCGTACAGCACTGTATATGTATAAGTATTTATTATTACTGAGATCCTCAGGGGTAAGAGAACAGTTACATATACAATATGGCTGAATCTTTCCATGTGTAACAGTTTGCAGCGATGCACTGAATATATATTCCTCCTGTACTGTACTTTGTGTGCTCCGGGTGGGGCCTAAAGAGGGAACAATGAGGAATTGTCTCCAAGATGCATCACTTCCTTTACTGTAGTTACATCAGACTTCATCCTGAGTTGACTATTTTTATGTGTGCTGTTGAGTCTTAAAGGCGAATTGCTGTTAACTTAGGTTAACTTAGGTCTTGGTTCAATGACGTGAGATGGACTGATAAGAACATACCTCTGATTTAACCCTCCAACGTTCAATGCTCTGTTTAGACACTTGCTGTATTTTATCAGACACACAGTCAAATCCTGAGTGTTCATTTAACTCATTCATTTAAGTGTTCATAAGAGTCCAAGGCACTTTGGATAATAACATCATATCCTGTGTTTGTAAAACTGATTTAAAGTGTACAAATATATCAGTTTATTTTGGTTACATTTGTTTACACATACATACTTGCCCTGATGAAGACTCTGTGTGAGTCGAAACATGTTGGCTTCTTTTAACTTTTATAAATAAAGTACATCTATGTGTCCCACTGATCTTTGAAGCACCAGCCTACTTTTCACTGTTACTTTTTGCATCTCCATCGAGCACCTGGTTGATTTTCTTTTTCCCCCCGCTTATTTTGGTTACATTTGTACACTGTGATATACAATACATATATTATATATAGGCTTTATTGTGTAGTTACATATTATCCTGATTCCTGTGTATATTGATACTGACTTGTGGTCTTTATGGCAAATGTAACACAATGGGATCCTATAGAACCCGAAGAGAAACAAAGTGAGCCTGATGGCGTATATTTCTTGCCAGAAGTGTAACCTTTTGAAATGTTGCCCTGGGCTTGGCCTCTTTGTGCTGACATGAATCATGTCAGTTTGAGTTTCATTTTCATCTTTCACAAGGTGATAGAAAAGTATAACTATCGTCATCATAATCATTGTCACCACCAACAATTCCCACATATTACTGAAATAATTTAAATAATCATTGTATTACGGAAATCATACTACTGTATATTTGACGAAATCAGATTAAGAATCATGTCCATGGTAACTGTGTTAACCGCGCGCGCGCACACACACACACACACACACACACACACACACACACACACACACACACACACACACACACACACAAAGAAATGCATATTTTTCCTCATCTATATAACATGAAGTTGTAACTATGCTAACTTATGAGTGATGCTAGACTATACCAGTTACCATCACAGACAATGTATATAGGCTAGGCCTACTACTCACATATCAAACCTGCAAACCATGAATGTAAAGCTCAACCTATCAGCCTAACTTGTAGGCTGCTGCATAATGCATATTGCTTTTGGATTCTTTGAAATGTGGCTCACGTGGTCCTGCTTTTTACTGTAAAACAAATGTGTCTACTGATGGACAGACACATTTGTCTACATGATGAACTTGAACATGAACTGAATTGAAAGAAAGAAAGAAAGAAAGAAAGAAAGAAAGAAAGAAAGAAAGAAAGAAAGAAAGAAAAAACCCTCTTTAATGATTGTACTAGAACTGACCCAGAGTCAATATTGTGGGTTAACTACGTCCTTGAGTGCAGTATGAATGGGTAAAGTTCATCCAGCCCAGAACTTGAGCAAGCATGGATGGCTGGATCAGTAAAAAAACACAATATACGGAGCGGTATGCGAGGCGGGGCTACTGTTCCCCACTGGAGTCTGCTCTCCGTCTCGTAGGCTAGGCTCACACAAACATTCTCGCCAACATGCCTCAAGCATGACAGTGAACTGGTTCTGCTGGCTGTGGAACTGAAGCACTTTACTGTTACTGTATGCAAGACCAAAAACCTTTGACGAGTCCTCTTCGGAGTCGGACGATGATCGCACTTTTATGACAAAAAGCAATCGGAATCGGATTTAAAGAGAACTGTTCAAATGGCCGGCTACAGTTGAAAAGATCTAAAGCTTGAAGTTATTAAGGTAAGACAACTTTATAATATCGTTAATGAGAGGTTGAGAACTTATTATAACATATGGCAAGGGCTATTACTGTTGAATTACACTGTTTCCAAGCTGTAACCGCGAGATTCGGCTTTAAAAAAGAAATCTCATTTAATCATGTTGAAAATCTACCCGAATAAATAGGCTAACACCAAAACTGTGAAAACTATAGCTGAAAACGATCTAAATCTAATCGTATTCCGCCCGTTTGTTTTCATGGACAGTTTATTGTATAACCCCATAACTCTAGAAAGGTATCGTCTAAATTAGTAGGCAATCATTTGTATATTTTGAATTGAATGAGTTGCATGTAGACTATTTTCCCCCTTATTTCGTCAGTTTTCATGTACAGTATGAACTTGCAAATGGAGGATTTGGCTATAGTTTAGCCCACAGGGAGGAGCCACGCCCATAGCCTACAATCCTGTGGTCCAGATCATCTGCTGTTCTGTTCCTCTGTGTTGTTTTTGGTTGGCAAGGACAGATGTGCCCTCCCAAATCACCCGCATGGCAGTCAGTCACAGAGTCAAAGACAATTTGTACAATTTCCACACAGATTTGGGATTTATGGGTCATGTTATTGGTCTGGAGACCACAGCAACTGATGCTGCTTCATTGTTTGGAGTTTTGAAAATAGTCTGTGGTTTTCTAACTGATCATTAGGAACACTATTTGCACATCCATCTAGTAATAATAATCACAATAAGACTATTGCATACTTATAATTTGTAATGTGCTTTAATTCCACTTTGTGAGGGCTGTGATATCCCACTCATCCCATGCAGCCTCACATTAAGAGGACTCTCCATCTCACACTCACATGAGCAATTTGTACTCTACAACAGGTCCATTTTGCTACATTTTGTACACTCTCATAGTTACAAATTGACTTAATGAACACTGAGGATGTTACTGTGGATTACAGCATGATAAGAGAAATATGTATTTTTTCATTATATATTGCATACATTTATTCCTTGTTTGGCTTCCAAAGCAAAACCGAAATGCCAGGGATTTACACATCTGCTGTTCAGTGTTTTTGTTTTCATGTGAAATGTTTTACTGAAATGCAAAACCCACACACTGTCAACAACCTGTTTTTCCTCTGTGTGGCTTTTGTTTCTCCGTAGGTGGTTGCTATTGTGATGGATATGTTTACTCACATTTGCATTCTACTCTAACTTCTAGTAGCCTATTTGCATTTGCAGTAATAATTATTATAATATATTATAATACATAAACACAACCAGCCTAGTTAAGAATTATATATATATTTTTCTCTGATCTCTCCTAGAATTATGGCGCATCGCTCTCAATGTTCCTCTTCTGGGGATAATCCCCTGGACCCAAACTACCTCCCTCCTCACTATCGCGAGGAATACCGGCTGGCCATCGATGCCCTTATTGAAGAAAACTTGGAGGGCTACTATAAATTCCTCCAGAGCGTGGATGTGGTGGACTTCCTATCCGGGCCGGAGATCCAGTCCATTCAGTCCACTCTGAAGGTCCCCCGTGAGAGCAGCCAGCCTGACCAGCGATACCTGGAGTGTCTGGGCGGGGATGGCTCTTCAGACACATACTGGCCCATCCACTCTGATGTCGACGCCCCGGGGCTGGACCTTGGCTGGCCTCTCATGCATCGCTTCATTGGACCCACTGAGGTCACCACTCTGGTCAACCCTGCAGAGCCTGATATGCCCACCATAAAGGAGCAGGCCCGGCGACTCATCAAGAACGCTCAGCAAGTATGTTTTTTATTTCTACCAAGTGGTGGACCTTATATTCTGTGGTCAGGAGGTGCACGCACATCCAAGAAAATTCAACGGGTGCTCGAAACAAAAGGGATAAACTAAAGAGAAGGAGGAAGCCTGCAAACCATTTTGAATGCTCCCAAAATAATGTATTTACTACCAAAGCGGTAAAAGCGGAATATAAGGTCCTGATGACCTTATATTCTGCACATGCTCTGCTGCTCCCAGTAATTATTATTTGAAGCATCTCTGCCTGTGCAGACTTCTCTTATTCTATACAGTTTTTGTCCTGCCCCAGGACACAATTCCTTTTGAGTCAGAAGTCATACATACAGATGTCACAACTAAATACACAGTACAAAACTCAGTATTCATATCAGTGGCGTTTCCAGGAATTACATTTTGGGCAGGCAAGAATTACATTTTGGACAGGCAAGATGTGTTAAAACAAAAAGGGTTTTGTTAAAATGTCTATATATTCTGGTAGTAATCATTCAATTGATATAGACTAGAGTAACATTGGTCTCCCTATCTTTACATCTCTTTAGTAAAGAGAAAATACATTTTCAGGTCAGGATATACATTTTGGCGCAATTTGGAGAGAAAACCCCTTTAACAGCTTCAATCTTATAGTGTTCCAGTTTCAATTTCAACAGCTTTTAAATTATCACTTCTAATTGACTTGTTTATCCTGTAAACTGTGTGAGTTCTGTCTCCTGATTGGATTAATTTGATAGCCAGAACTGAATGTTCTGTTCACTAAATGACAGATGTGGATGTTACTGAACAATTGAGCAATGAGCAATTCGTACTCTACAACAGGTCCATTTTGCTACATTTTGTACACTTTCATAGTTACAAATTGACTTCATGAACACTGAGGATGTTACTGTGGATTACAGCATGATAAGAGAAATATTGATTTATTAATTATATATTGCATACATTTATTCCTTGTTTGGCTTCCAAAGCAAAACCGAAATGCCAGGGATTTACACATCTGCTGTTCGGTGTTTTTGTTTTCATGTGAAATGTTTTTACTGAAATGCAAAACCCACACACTGTCAACAACCTGTTTTTCCTCTGTGTGGCTTTCGTTTCTCCATAGGTGATTGCTATTGTGATGGATATGTTTACGGATGTGGACATATTTGCAGATATTATTAATGCTACAATGCGGAATGTGGCCGTCTATATCCTTCTAGATGAACAGAATGTACATCATTTCGTCAACATGCTTTCCAACTGCCGGGTCAATCTAGAGAGCATTCAGGTGAAGTTTTTTCTTATTCATTTTTTTTTTTAAATTATTATTATTATTATTGTTTTACTTCTAATAATTTGGAAGAACTTGGAAGCAACGCAGCCAGCAATTATACCGTACATCACTTTAGAATGCTTGTGCAATGCTGCCATCTATCTTGAGGTTAAAGGACCACTTTACCACTTTTCAACATAATGTTCATGATAAAACACCACCATTTTCTTCTACTCAGTCTGTGTCTCATAGGAGGGCTGGGCAGTTCAGAAAGCCACCCACCAGTGACATCATCGCTGGGGAATCCAAGCTAATAGAAACGGCAGGCTTTTGTTTTGCAATGCAAAAATGAAAGCCATCGTTCTCAGGATAATACAAATCTAAACATTTTAGTTTAAAGAAAATTGCCTAACGATGATGTCACTGGTGGACGGGTTTCTGAACCTTTCTATGAGACACAGACTGAGTAGAAGAAAATTGTGCCATTTTATCATGATTGTTAGTGAGGACCTATTATATGAAGATAGGTTGAAAAGTGGTGAAGTGGTCCTCTAACATTACGCAGTAATCCATTTGTGTCCGAGTAAAAACATTTAACCAAATGGACTCTTATGCATCCACTGTGTAAAACAAAGAGGTTGTATTTTGCTGCTATACTTAATATTTACCGTGTGTTGACTCACTTCCTTCCTTCCTTCCTTCCTTCCAGTTTTTGCGTGTGAGAACGGTATCTGGCATTACCTACCACTGTCGCTCAGGGACCACATTCAAAGGTCAGATGATGGATCGCTTCTTGCTGACTGACTGCAGGGCTGTTCTCAGTGGAAACTACAGGTGAGAACGTTCACAAGTCTAACTGATAGCTGTGTCAGCTTATTGAGCAGTGCACACCGCTCCAATGACTGGCCGTGTGTGTGTGTGTGTGTCCCTATGTCCCTCTGTATGTTTGGAGTATGAACAGCTGCAATACCGCTAGGTGACCTAAAGTGGCACTGTTGAGCAGTCTAAAAACACGCACGCACGCACGCACGCACGCACGCACGCACGCACGCACGCACGCACGCACGCCAGGGAGGAGTGCTTGACACACACACACACACACACACACACACACACACACACACACACACACACTGCACCGCTCAGTTCGCACGGGTGTGATTATTCAAAATGGCAATATGAGAAAAGGTTCAGATGACTTGATGTGCATGACTACAAAGCTTCCATTCATTGATATTTATTCTATCTCTTTTTCCAGCTTCATGTGGTCTTTTGAGAAGCTACACCGCTGTTTAGCACATCTCTTCCTTGGACAGCTTGTATCTACTTTTGATGAGGAGTTCCGGATCCTATATGCCCAGTCCCAACCATTGATCATTGAAAATGTGCTCGCTCGAATTGAAGATTTTAGCCTGAATGTACCTGAGGGGCAATACAACACTGACGACCCAGCGCTGTACAAAGACCCCAGGATGTCCCTGTCCAGGGAGCCCTCATGTCCAGACGAGTGGAAAAGACAGCCCTTTGATGACCGTGTGGATATGGACCGGAAAAACATGCCCCTAAGTAGACATGATTCTATCCAAAGGTCACGAGAGCCCTCAGTGGATATGTACATGTATCCGCCCCAGCAAATATGCATGGATCAGTCTTATGAGCAAGGTCACTCCAGGATGCCTGTGAATGTAAAGGATAGCCCCACCTTCAAACGGCACAGTTTTGCTGAAGGCTCCCCTGGGAGACATCCGTACCAGCTAATGCAGCAGCAAGGTTTGCAGAGCTTTGAAACCGAGGGGAAGCGGTTTCATAGAGAGCAGCATCCATTTCCGAGGACAGGACCAGAAACAGGTTATAGTGGCTTTGATAAGTTCCGGGGCCCTGGCCCTGGCTATCACCCATCAGAGCAGTATCCTGAGTCTGGTTTACCACAAGATTTGGAGTCTGGTAGCTTTGATCCCGTACTTAACTATTTGTCATCAACCAGTAATGTAGAGATGGACGAGGTCTCAGACAAAATATCAGATACGTCGGAAGTATCGTCTCATCCTAAAAGATTAAATGCAGGTCAGCCGTATGCCTGTCAGACCTCTCCCACAGCTTCAAATCAACCTGATCAGAAGATGTTTTTTGAGGAGTCAAACGTGGACCGTAAAGATCCTAAGGTGAAGCAAGGGCTGAGAAATTATAGAATCTGTTCATACCTCAGTGCATATGATGAACCGGGAGATAAAGAGCTGCCAGTGCCATCACCGGCGGCGGGGGACCCCTTCGATGAGTCCCCTTACTCCTTACAGCGAAGGTCATCAGGCGCAGAGTTATCGGTTCCAAAGATTCCAAATACTCGAGTGTTCAAGATTCCAGCAGTACCCAGGGCAAGTCAGCTGCCAAGTTATACCAAACCCACTGTCACGGTCACGGATCCTTGCAAAAAAATACCCGACGACTTTGTCACCATGGCAGCGGAAACAAGAAAAACAACAACGCCATCGGAATCATCATCAACTACCACAGATAAGTCAGATGAGCTAGAACCAAAGGAACCAAAAGACACTGTAGTTCGAAGGGAGTCATTCCGCAGACAAGTCAATCCTGCAGTACAAAGGAGCTCCAGGCTGAGATCATCTTTAATATTCAGCTCCCAACTGGAACAACAAGTCCCTCAAGACTCCCAAACGGCCTCAGGCCAAGATGAGGACACTGACAAAAATGAAAGTGACATTTCAAAATTACCCTTTGCCTCTCGGGTTATGGGCCAAAGGAGATCTTTTGCAAAAGAACCATTTGAATGGACTCGTTATGTAAGGCCAGCCACTTTTGATAGTTCAAACACTGACACCACCAAAGCGGATGATAAGGATTTAACAAGTGAAAAGAAATCACAGGACCTTCCAGACACAATGCAGAAGGAATCTTCAAAGCCTGCAGAAGGAGGACCAGCTAAAATTTCACTGTCAGCCTCTCAACGTGACGTTTCTAAAATTGAGTCACCCACAGTGTCATTGCACCCACCCACATCTGGAATGAGCAGTCTATCTTATGTAGATATGAATGATCCTGACGACAGGTTAATGTTTTTCAAAGAGTTGGCAGCAAAACGAAAAGCTGAGAAAGCCACCATTAAGCCCCCACCTGAATCAAAAACGTCCCCCGTCTGTGATGATGACTCAGTGGTAGCCACCGTAGCCTCAACTGATTCTGAGAAAATTGAGCTAAAAAACAATCAAGCAAGTGCATCTTGTCCTTTCTCGAAGCCACTTCTATCTCATAGCCAATCATTAGAGGAACCAAAGCTGTCTGGCACTGTTGTGAAAGAGCACATTCCATTTCATCTGCCTACAATTTCTGTTCCCACTCTGACAGATCCAACAACACATAGGACTGATAAAAATGAATGCCCAGTCCCTGATGCTACTTTGAAGGATACCAGTTCACCCAAGCAAGCGGAGCTCACATTACCTTCTAAATTTGGTACATTAGCATCTAGCTTCCAACCACTTGGGTCTTCTGAATCTAGGTCTATACCTCATACAGACAAAATGGAGCCTCTAGAAGGAGAACCAGTTAAGATTTCAGCCTCTCAACCTGACCTTTCTCATGAAGTGTCACCCCAAATCAATAATCCAGTCAATAATCCAGCGCCCACATCTTTAATGAGCAATCTATCCCTGAGAAATCTATCTTATGTAGATATGAATGATCCTGACAACAGACTCCTGTTTTTCAAAGAGCTGCAGGCAAAACGAAAAGTTGCTATGGCTGCAGCAGCTCCAAATAGCACTGAAAAAGCTGTCATAAAGCCCCCACCTGAATCAAAAATCTGTAAAGCGGGACCATCAGACTCAAGTTCCACCCCTCCCTGCAGTGTAATGCAGTCCTGTGACAATCCATTTCCTGAGACGAACAAAACAGAGCCAAATGAATCTCTTGACCCCGCATTAGAGTCGTCTAACCAAAGTCCACAAGAATCTCCCATTACACAAGCAGTGTTATCATCTGGGCCTACTGAAGTCCACCCTGATTCCATTATTACGTCATGCACCTCATCTGAGAGCCCCTCAGCTCTGGCCTCTCCACACACGGATAATACTCCATCTGACAGTCCTGAAAATCACTCCAATCCACCCACAACTACAATTCAGTCTACCACAGAGCCAGATTGTGAAGCATCTCTTTCTGCCAAACCTGGTACAGACCGTTCTATTTCAAAACCCGTCTCAGTGGAACACAGAGCTTCTTCTTGTTCTGTGCCTCTGTCTCCAAAGGATACATCTCTTAGCCTTAGCCATGTGTCCTCTGACCTTCTGCATACTAAGTCATCTTTACCCATTGCCTCTGCTCTAGAAATGTCAAATTCTGACAAATCTCCTGTAGACATAAAAGGAGACACTCCAGCGTTGACAGAATCCAGTGTGGAGTCTGTCATGCCTGCTGAATCCAAATCTGTCACCTCACCATGCCATACCATGTCAAAGGCATCTATACCTGTTGACAATAACAACTTGGACAATCAATGTGAAGTAGGCAAAGACCTTAAACAGACCAAATCCTCTTCTCTAGAAATGTCAAATTCAACTCCCAAACACAACCAAGAAGAACCTGATCTCATTCTCACCCTAAAAGGATATTCAGCTGAGCATAGTATGCCAACAGAGTCATGTTCTATTTTTATTCCAGAGGATGACTCCGACATCCCTCCTGATACTTCCCCATCTGAACCACACACACTCCATACACTTACACTAACACAAGCACCCATTCCATGTGAGCTTACCTCTACAGGGTATGTTTCTCCCACTTCTGCTGCTACAGTATTATGTTCTCCTCCATCTGGCTCAGGTGGATTGGCTGTGACCCCGAAACCCCCGAAACTTAGAAAAGTAGAAGCCATCACCTCCCTTCCCAAACACACCCCAAAAGACAAATCTACAGCAGATATATCAGAAGAATCCTCATCTGATCCTAGTCCAATTAAACCCTCCTCAGAAGTCAATACAGATTTGACAGAGCCTAGTGTTGTGTCTGAAATGCCTGCCGAATCCAAATCTGTCACCTCTACATGCCAACTGTCAGAGGCATCTGTAATTGTTGGGAATAACAATATGGACAATCAATGTGAAGTTAGAAAACATCCCGAACAGATCGTATCTACTGCTGAGATAGAACCTGGGGATGCGGAGGCCACAAATGTAATTAACAGAACTGTTCCACAGGAATCTGTCTGCCATGTCAAACCAAACAGTCAGACTAGGGAGAAGCGCAACTCTGAAACGGAAACGGAATCCGTTCCGCTGTCACCACAGTCAAAGCAGCCCAGATCAAACGCGCCCCGCTACCATTCATCAACAGCCAATGTGATCTCCAGTAGCAACCTCAGAGATGACACAAAGCTGCTTTTAGGTCAGATATCTGCTAACAGCCAGAGCAGGGGTGAGCCCCCCGGTGAATTTGCTGACACAGATGATTACAAAGAAGAAGAGGCTGACAAGCATATGAGGATGGAAAAAGATAGTGGCGTCAGATCATTAAGGAGGCGTCCAAAGAGCGCCCAGGAACGAGAGAAGCTGCTCGAGAAGATACAGAGTATGCGGAAAGAGAGAAAAGTCTACAGCCGCTTTGAGGTGCATGAAGTTTAGGATTCCGCAGTTATTTGCAATGTTATTACTGTATAGATAGCTCATTTGAATAAAAACTATGCTTTGTTTGACTCCACAGCATTTAATTGTTTTCATTTCTATATTTTATAGATGGCACCTTAACTGCAGACCAAAGCTGGAGAGTACAGAGAGGACAGAAGAAGATAGAGGAAGCACCCAAAACCAATGACAAGACTGTGATGATAAAGTCAACTTCTGAACAGAGATTAATCACAAGCAAAGGATTTCTGACAGCTGTTTGTGAACATGGATTGATGCTCCAAACGTGTGAAACTATACTCCTTTTAGCATTTAAACTTTCCTAAAGGATTATTTTGCAGCAGCTACTGAAACCTGCTGTCATTTTCACTGGAACTATGAGACTATTTGTCTCCCGGTGGCCCACTGTGGGGTTTTTGCTGTACTGCAATCAGTGTGAAAAGGATACAGAGACTTAGGGCTCAATTTTCGTCACCGCTAAACCCCTTCTCCCTAAACTTCTTTGCCTTTTTTACTATTTTGAAAAACATTTTTGAATAGTTCAACTAGCCAATCTACATTGACACATTGTGAGCTTGTAGACTGGCCATTTTAACTATTCAAAAATGTTTTGCAAAATAGTAAAAAAAAAAGGCAAAGAAGTTTAGGGATAAGGGGTTTAGCGGTGACGAAAATGGAGCCCATACTGTCACTACAGTGCCTACAGAACGTGTTTTTTACAGACTGGGTCAAGTGCAATGCAGAGGTAACTGTACTAGATGTGGTCTTTGGGGTCGTATAGTGACAGTCAGACAGATGTCAGTCACATCACAGTGCAATGCAGAGGTAACTGTACTAGATGTGGTCTTTGGGGTCGTATAGTGACAGTCAGACAGATGTCAGTCACATTTAAGTTGAATAATATAATGTTAGGGTACACTGGTTTGACAATGTAATACAATGAGTCAGTCAGTGCTTCAATAATGATTCCACACTTTTGACATTCTAATCTTGCAACGATGCAAAGGAGTCTGTCCTTTTGCAAATAGGTTGCTATATGGATTTAAATGATCAAAAACAAAGTAGAAATAAAAATGTAAATATATTTTATACATGTTACAGTATATTTTGAGTCACTATACAGTAAGTATTTCCTTGCACAAAGTATAGAAACTACTTCCGTTTTTGCTAATGAACCGCTTGTGTGCCTTATGCTGTTTGTCTGAACTTACATTTTGAACGAGAACCTTGCATTCATGTTTTCTAATCTAGTGTTGTGACTATGAAAATGTACATTTTCAGTAGACTTTTATTGGATTATTATGTTGATTCCTGCATAGAATTTATATAAAAGTATTTTGTACACATACAGCTTTCTGATCTAAAAGCTTATTGTAGATTGTGTCTACTTGTTAATAAACCACCTTTTAAAATGTTCAGTCCTCTTCTACACCACTTTAAGCCTGAAACATAGTTAGTTACTCTTGTATTCCACTGCTTACCTGTTCACACTAAGCTCTTTATAATTACGCTAATATTTTTTTTACAATGAGTGGATCTGCCAAGTAGAACATCAGATCCTAACTAATTTATCTTGAAGCAAATAAAATCATTTAAATTATTATTCTGTATTATTGAAGCCCTGGAGGCAACAACAAAAGATTGTGCATGAGAAGGTAATAGCTGTTCTGTAAAAATGATGTAGGTTACATAGCCTAGAATCCTAGATAGAAACAGTCCATTCATGAAATATTACACACAGAAACGGTATCTTTGTTTTAACATAACACTGTCTGTATCCCTAGAGTTGGCAAGCTAAGCAGCTAAATCTCTGCACAGACTGGACGGCACTTGCCCCTGAGTGAGCAAGTATAGACAATGAAAGGTCTCCCCCTGGAGTTAATATGGTATACGGTAACAACACACTCTTGAATATTAATTGAACATCATCTTACAGGAAAAAACACCCTACCAACCAACCTGCTGAAAATATATTACATGCAATGATTTTAAACACCATAGTGTCCCATATACCGTGCCTCAAAATCAGTCATCCTACAGCCCAACCTACAGATGCAAGCCCAAGGTCTGTTATGTAATTAGAAGCTGAGAATTTATTTTCCTAAAAATGGAACGCTTACCAAGGTGGCCTGTTATTCTTTGGTGCCATCATGGTATAACTACAATTAATTACTGATTACGCCAATTATAGTTTTCTATTACCTATACTCTACTGTGTAACTAACTGTTACACCAGACACAGACAGGTCTAGCAAAATGGTCTTCATCTATAATGAAAAGGCAGAAAATCTTTGAAGAAGGTTTTCATTCCAACAGATTATTGATTTGGGCAAATTAAATGTATACATTTATAAGTCAGTAGGCTAGCCAGCTCTAGGTGTTGAAATGTTGTGAACATTCAAAGGGGATTTTCTCAGCTTTGGGTAAAACGGCACAATCATATCTCCTTCAAATATTTTCCAATTTCATTGAATTGAAAAATTACTCTGGTCGAGATGAGGGCCTATTTGCCAGACCCGGTCACATTTGTGTGACTGTGGCCTGAATTAATTAAGTTCCTTTCTTTATTCGTTACATTTTTAATTCCTTTTAAAATGTACTGTATCTGTGGGGAAAACTCCAGATAGATTGAATTATTTAGATTTTGTCAGGCTATAGTCAGCATTATCCCAGCATTGTTTTCTCATCAAGTCAAAACATTCAATATACTTTCAGAACTATAGACAGACTTTTATTCTAATTAAGCCACTAGTTATTGTCTCATATTCCTCTTTAGTATTGAGAGGCTTCCCTCGCCACGCTCTAAAGCCAATCACGTTTACAGTGTGAACCTGCTACAATCACATGCTTCACTTCAATGGTTGTGAAACAGAATGCTTCTAGGAATCTACGTCATAGTGGGCCTCTTGTCTTGGAATGTCGCTTTGATTCCAGCACTTAGTACTACATACTGTATGTGTTGATAATCCCATGGCTCCATGCAGACTAATCTTACAATAAAGAGCCTTTCTTTCGAAAACATTCACCGTAGTGGATTACTCTCTGATGGAAAAGCAGCAGCTACTTTGAAGTTGTCCTTTTTTGTTTTTGCTTTTTTGGCCAATGAAATTTGTTCGATTGTGTTGTTTTTGTGAAGATATTTTATCAGATAGGCCTAGTTCAGAATGCGTGGAGCTCAAGTTTACCATGTCATAGCTTTCATCTGGTATGCTTTTGTTGTGAAGTCCCTCGCTGATAAGGATGGAGAGGAGCTACCCGCAGGAATCTTTGTTTATGGAGGACCTTGGAAATACCTCACTTTCTTGAATTTGGTATGATTTGGTGACGTCTGTATTTTGCTACAACTGCATGACCACTACAGGATCTGATATGGTCACATGTTATACATTTGTTACATTTCAGTTATTGCAAACAGCATACTTTGGATTGGCTGCAGTGACCGATCTTCAACCTGGGAAGAAGTCAGGATATGGTCTCAACAAATTGAAAGACCTTCTCTTCTCTGTCTTTGCCTTCCCCGTAGGCATGGTGAGAAAGCACATATTTGTCATGTAAAATGGTATTAAATAAAGAACTGTTACACTTTATTATGAAACCGAGCCTCTAATGCCCAAGAATAACATGTTATATAATGAAGCATTGTCTCTGTGTCCTCATTAAAACTTATGAATTGGCATAAGGACCGGTGTGCTGTGCATCCTTTTGCTTATTATAATGAAGCATTATCATTTATTAAAAATCCATGACACCTTTTATAACAACATTTATTATGATTTAATAGTTTGCAGGCATTATAACACAGCATCCTTGTTCAAGTGTACTGTGAACTGTATATGATGCACAATGTAATTATATCAGGTTGCATCATTGTTTATAATAAATTATGAATGACCCATGTACTTTAGCTTGATGCCATGTTTTCTGTATCTTGTTTAGTTTGTTGTCCTGCTTTTCTGGACGCTATGTGCCTACAACAGGGAGTTGGTCTACCCAGCCACTATTGATGCTTTCTTTCCAGCGTGGATGAACCATGCTATGGTCTGTATGACATAAAATAATACTCCATTTATTTACTTCAAGTACAAGTATCAATACCGCAATGTAGAAATACATTGTACTTAAAGTACAAAAAGTAGAAATTACTCTTTCTGCAGAATGTCCCATTTCACAATGTATAATTGTTTTTGGAAAATAGCAGATCTACAAGCTCACTATGCGTCACATCGACATATTGTGAGCTTGTAGATCGGCTATTTTCAAATGGCCGAAATGTATATATAGGCCTGAAGTGGTTAATGTATATCTTGTAATAACAATCAAAATCTACAAAGTAACTAGTAACTAAAGTTTCCAAATAATTGTTGTGTGAGTAAAAGTATAATATTTGCCTCTGATATGTAATGGTGTAGAAGTAAAAGTACTGAACATTGGAAATACTCAAGTAAAGTAAAACTGACTCAAAATTGTACTTAAGTACTGTACTTCAGTAAATGTACTTAGTTCCTTTCCTCTAATGATTCTCATTATATCAGTTTGATTATCTATATTCTCCATCATCTTTCAATACAGTGATGACTTACTTACACCTTAAATGTTTTCATATAGCACTCCTTGGTTCTACCTATTTTACTTGGAGAAATCCTGGTACAACCTCATGTCTACCCAAAGGCTAAGTGTGGCATGGCAGCATTAGGAGTAGTGGGTTTCTCTTACCTGAGTTGGTAAGTAAACTTGTCAACTAGTATAGGATAATAGTGATATAAATATGTGTAACAAATTATATTCCTATTATACTTGCCCAAATGCAGAAGTACAGTCCATCTACCTAATGGTCGATTTAGGCAACAGCTATACATGCAATCTTTGCTGTTGCAGTTTGTGCGAATGTCTCTCTGCAAGTCTGCATGTGTGCTGCGAGTGTGATTATTATTATTTTGATTCTGCCCTGGCAAGTAATGTGTCGTTTGCAGAGGGAAAGCTTGGTGGGACATAACAGAAGATATTGTATATCACAAACAAGACATGTATGTTTTCTGTTTACCATGTGAAATGAGACTGAAATTACTCTTTAGGTCTAGACTAGTAGTAGTACCGTTTGTAACCACCAACATTTCCTGGGATTAACTTGAAAGAAAGTTGAATGATGCTAATGTTTCCCAATCTTTCTCCCCCTAAACCTCTTCCACAGGGTTATATTTATATATTTGTCCGTTGGGCTCTGGGTGTACCCTTTTCTTGGACTCTTAAGTAATGCTGGTCTGGTGGGCCTCTTCTCCTTTAACATGTCTGTGGTTACCTTGCTCTATCTGCTGGGACACAGACTCAACAACTGTGTCTGGGGTACGTGATCTTGACATATTTACTACTACCGCAGCCAGACGGACAAATAGCTGAACTCTACTCAACTCTCACTCTCTCGCCATCCTCCTAGGTAAAGACAAGAACAAGAAGTGATTCAGCCTCTCTCTGAATTTGCCTGAAGCATACAGAATACCTCATCCAAATGGACACTTGTCAAGTAGACTTCATGAATAACTGTTTTCTGGCGTATGGCAACAATCTGTAATAAATATACCTCCAAAAAGATGCCTATCTAATATATCTAATACCTTGCCTTTCTATTGTTGCATATACTTGCTACCGTTTGAATACATTTTGGACAGTATGCATTTGAAGAAACATTTAATAAATGAAAATACAAGTTTACAGAACACTCATAATGCAGTGCACAAATAAAGCACAATGAATTTTACTTGAAAAGTGAGGAAACCATTCTCCATAATGTACACACATTTTTGTATCTCTTGGGTTGAGGAGCCAATTGATGACTGTAGTATGTTGGATTTCTCTGTTATAATTGTAAAAAATAATAATGTAAAAGTAGGCCTCTGTCACAAAGTGCATAATGCTCCATTTTTCATCAAGTTGTACTGTAGCTTAATTATATTGTATTAACAGCATTTGTTGTAATTCCTTAAAGATGGAATGCCGTGATTTTTGTACTTTTTCTGTTTTGTATGTGTCTGTCTGTGGAATTAACATTACTTTAATAGACCCCCAGATGTGGTTATAATATTCAAATACGTATAATATAGTGTCATCATAACCCTAACCCCTCCACCATTATCATACAACAGCTGTGAGTGAGACTTCAGGTTCAGTTCAGGTGGGTGGTGCTGCTAAGGTGAAAACCAGTATACTTAATGGTATTGAACTGGTGGGTGTGGCCACATAAAAACATAATTTTAACACTTTCTGTACACTTTTTAAAAATAAATCTTCCTCCTAGTATAATCATAGTACCTGATGATCATGTTTTTTGGGGGGAAGAATCACAGAACGACATCTTTAAAATATAGCTGGTCGAGCTGGATTTTCTGGTACTAATGGTGAGATACGCTTATGCACATTATGTAATCTCTTAGTAAATTATAAATAAAGTGGTCAAAAAAAGAAGAAAGAAAAAAAAAAAAGCTGGATTTGACATGAAGCTCCATCATCATCTCCTGTCTTTCCCATCATGCTCCATAATGATCTCATCTCTTAATTAGAAGCTCCACGCAAGTCCCTGTATTCCTTGAGATGGTGAAGATAGTTGGGATCCGCGTCCACCAAACCAACTGCTATGACTTTGGCCAAGATGGCCACATTACTGGCAGAGAGTTCAGGGATCTTTGGCATATTTCCCTGTCAACAAAATGATTAATAGCGTTGAGTAATTGAACCATGATATTTCAAATATTATACTGTAATGCTCAACATTTATCACTGACTTCAGCTATAGCCTGCCCTACTACTACACATACTTTATTTTTTAATGTTTTTTTGTGGCTTTCTTTATTTTATATTTTTTGTTATGGAGGGACAGACTGACAGGAAATGGGGAGAGAGCTGGGGGGGTGACATGCAGTAAAGGCCGTCGGGATCGGGAGTCGAACCCCCGGCACACTGCCAGACTGGATTACCAGCCAAGGTGCCTGGACCGCTGAGCCACGGGCCCAGGCCTACTACACATACTTGTTAAGAACGCTTACAGGGTGATCTTTTTGGGGGTTAAAATAAGTGTTAAATAGCTCTATATTCAGATCATCATTCATTGCTATAGTGTGTTTGTTCAGTAATAGGTGTCTCCCCATCTCTTTAGTAAACAGAAAAAACATTTTCAGGTCAGGATACCAATTTTATCCAATCAGGAGAACAATCTCATGCAGGATACACATACAGGATAAACAAGTGAAACTACAAGTGATAAAAAATAAATGAGCGTACAAAACTGGAACTGGAAGACCATAAAATATAAGCTGATAAATGATCTTTGTGTCGTTCTCTCTCCCGATTGGATAAAATGTGTATCCTGAACTGAAATGTATATTCTGTTTACTAAAGAGCTGTAGAGATGGGGGAGAGGGAGACCCCTGAACAAATACTCTATAGCAAGAGCTTTCACTTTTAACAACAAAAAATATATATATAATATTAGTAATAATAATAATAGAGTAGACCACCTTTAATAAAAAAATGTATATGAAAATGGAAAACAGGTTTGTAATAGAATGTTCTTAAATGGAAGGGTTCTAGATTTAGCTTTAGGTAGTACAAAATAGGAAAACTCATTAATATGTAAGGTACTCACCTCCTTAAGTCCTTTTGAAATCCACATTATGATGAATAAAAGGCCAATGGTGACCTGGATCATTTTTAAAGAGACAGCCAGATCAACGTCAATTCACTCACTGGTCTAAATTTCAGCAGAACTGATTATAAACATATAAAGAACACATATTAATAACAATAAAGAAGTCGTATACTTACAGATAGAAGGTACAACATGTGTCTCGCTCTTGGGAACTGAACTTGTGTGCCTTGAGGTGTAAAAAGAGGTCCTTTAGCTTCAAGTGTCAAGTCAGTATAGAAACCAAGAAGGTGGCAAACTCCCCACGAGAAACCTGAAATACAGGTTACACCATTTTCACTTCAAGGAATGACGTAATCAATGCACTACGCAAGTGAAACTCCTTTCTTAGTTAATCAGAAGCAATATGAATCATATAAGTGGATATACAAAATCTAAACTCATTTGTGTCGGAGAAAGTGGTTTTTCGCCTTTGAAAACAAAATGCCTGCCGTTTCCGAGGCTAGGGAAGGATAGACTCACAGTCAGAGGTCCCTGGGCCCAGGGCCAGGCCGCCGGCCCTGGGCCACATATATTTAAGGTCCCCTATCCCTGCCCACCATGGTCCTCCCCACACGCTACCGAGAACGGGCAATCGGGTGGCTACACCATGAGTTAAGTCATGTGATGTGGGTCAAGAAAGCGCCTGTAGAGTGTAGACATGTGGAACGCCCTACCAACAGTCATTAAGGCATGCAAATCCCTTGAGTCCTTCAAAACTGCTCTCAAAGGGCACCTACGGACGGCTGCAATTCGAAACTGGCCCCCCGTAAAATCTGAATCCCCCACCCACTTTTTTTCCCCCCCTCACTGTATATGTTCCTTTTCCCTTTTTACCTCCTATGATGATTTCCTGTTTTGACTATATAGTTGTGTATATTCGTACGTCTCTAAATATTTTGATGAATTGAAAATGGTGGGCCCTATTGTAAACGAGTGTAATGCTTTATGGTGTCGTCCACTCACAGTTAACAGTTTTTGTATTGAGTTGTACTTGAAATGTACTGTAATTCTGCAAACTGTTAATAAATCAATCAATCAATCAAACAAACATTTTACCATACAGGATTTACAGTCTATAGTAGCTGTACTAAATAGTATTTAGTATTGTTTACTATACCGGTATATCCCAAACTGTTGGGGGGTGTCCTACTACTGTAGGCTGAGGCACCCACATATTTGACTTGAGCGTTAACATTTTAGTACATTCCATCTGCCTGGTGACCCAGGGGCTGCTGGTGCTGGTAGTCAAGGGCACTGGCCCGGTCCAAACAATAGCATATAATATAAATAGAAGCCATTGTTCTGACGATAATGAAAATCTAAGTATTGTTTAAAAAATCACAACCGTGTGAACTGAGTGGTGCAAGGTCTTATATAGTCTGATCAGCTATGTCAGTGACGTCACCCACTAACCATAGCAACCATGCTCACCCGTACAGGCACAAACACACACCGGTACTAACAAAGCCAGTTGTTGGAGTGGTTTGCACCACTCAATAAAATTAATGTCTAATTTATAGCCCTCACTGTATAGGTTTCTTTTCCCTTTTTACCTCCT
This sequence comes from Electrona antarctica, assembly GCF_951216825.1. NCBI lineage: Eukaryota > Metazoa > Chordata > Actinopteri > Myctophiformes > Myctophidae > Electrona > Electrona antarctica. The sequence goes on from NC_136791.1 coordinate 9,425,202, forward strand.
TTATGATGAATTCCTGTTCTGTTCTTTGACTATATATTTGTATTTGTACGTCTCTAAATGTTTTGATGAATTGAACAAGGTGGACCCTCTTGTAAACAAGTGTAATGCTTAACTGGGTCGTCCACCCACAGTTAACAGTCTTTGTATTGAGTTTGTGCTTGAAATGTACTGTAATTCTGCAAACTGTTAATAAATATTTCAATCAATCAATCAAATTATAGCACCATCATCAATACAAATGACTTGATGATATGGTGCGTTATAAGTAACATATAACTCAGTCATATGTTACATAACGCACTTAATATAGTCATTATGACTGGTTAGAAAGTATACAGTCATAATGACTGTATACTTTCTAACCATGAATTATTATTATAGAACATTAATTGAAAAATTAATGTCTGGACCATTATGTCACTGGCAGTAACGGTAAGGTAATACTAATAACCTTTTCAACCCATAACGGGTAGCCAAATTGAGCAAACCCCCTAGAATATTCTATCCAGTTCCAGAACACATTGGATTGTTCGCGAGTCTTCTAGTCGAACACCTTAAATGGGAGTATATATACGCCGTAGTACGACGGTGTTTCTCGCGGGCCCCCAAAAAACGGATCTACAAGCCATCAACGCGTCGCACGGCGACGCGTTGATGGCTTGTAGATCCGTTTTTTTGGGGGGCCAAGCGATACTCTCGCGCGAACCGCACGTTCAAACGCGTTTACCCAATAGCACCCGGTTTACAACTGAGATCCTTGACAGACAGTTGTTTTCATTTTTCTGTCTCTCCGCCTCCTCCAACATTCTGACAGCACAGCTGCTGAGCAACAACTATAAAGTTACCAAACTGAAGCAGCGAACCGCTGTGCTCTGAGACCCAGATACTAGCGGTCGGCTTTTTTTATGCAGACACGCCGAAAACACGCGTTATCTCTTGTGTCATGTTCGGTTTACTATAGCTGTCCAAATATCAAGCTAAAGCTAGCCAAATACACCTACTAGTCCTCGTGTTGTTGTGTGTTTGTTGTGTGTGTATGTGTGTGTGGGGGGGAAAGATCTGCTCATTTTCACCCCTTTTGCCCGTTAACGTGACTTAACGGTTAGCGGCGAGGCTTTTGTTGTTGTTTTTTGGGGGGTTGGATTTGCTTTCACAACGCCGGGGTAAGCATTAAGAACACACATTGACAACATTAGTCACTAGGCTTAAGTCTTACCCACCTTGGTGTGTTAAATGTAGCTGCAGCGTTGCGATGCTGTATCCATGCAGCAGACTATAATGTTAATAGATGTCTTGAATGGCTTACCCGTTGCTTTCAGTCAAACAAACCCACAGACTCGCCTTGTAACGCCCCGTCCATCAGTGTTAGCTAACCACAATATTAAGAGTGCTAAAGGTAACGTTTAACTTAATTCTTGTTTCGGCTAGTCTTTATAGGACGTCCGTTAAATTACAATATATTATTATAGCTGGAGAAGTGGAGCTTTCTAAAGAACATGATGAGACCCAACACACAATGCTGTGAAACTGGATAAGCAACTGACATCCAGATCCAGCCTGTCTGCTGCTGTGATCAGTAATACAACCGACGTTAGCTAACACACTTACGTGGTTATCTCTTTTTCCAGAACAAGGATCCTGTTAGCGTGGCTACCTGGAAGGGAGACCCGCAATGCTGTGTTGGGGCAATGCTGCCTTAGGACAACTAGGTTTGGGTGGGATCGATGAAGAGGTAGTGCTTGAGCCACGGAAGTGCCAGTTTTTCCATGGTAAACAAGTGTGCGAAGTGGGGTGTGGCCGGTGGCACACAACTTTCTTGCTTGAAGATGGTGCGGTGTATACCTGTGGCTGTAATGACCTAGGCCAGCTGGGACACGACAAGTCTCAGAAGAAACCAGGTTGGTGAAATATTGTCATCACTTGTGACAGTTCTTCTTGCCAAAGGTAGATAATGAATCATTTACCAATCTATGGATATTTAACTTCACTGTGATTATCATCAGCTACTCTACAGGGGTTTTGACACTAGTCCGGCAGCCGACAGGCTTCTTTTGTTTAAAGTGGGACATTTGGTATATATAGTCTTTTTTTATTGGCCTAAAATATTGTCTATATACATACATTCATGAATCCACTTGCTGACCGGCTGTCGGTATTGGGCAATCTTTTTATAGGGGTTTCTTGTGACTCTACCATTAACATCCTATGGCAGGCAAAAATGTCTAACTTCCCTTGTGCTTTACGTAGCATGTGACATGTCAAACTAGGGGGTTTTCATGATTCTGAATGTATACACAAAATACACTCCTTGGGCCAAAAAAAGCCATACCCACTTGCCCAAATGTGGCTATGGCTATTGTGCAAAACGAATACTTGGAAAGGATTCAGAATTATAAAAAGCCCCTAGTTTGACATTTCACATGCTACTTAAAGCATAAGGAAAGTTTGACATCTTTTGACATCTTGCCTGCCATAGGATGTTAATGGTAGGGTCACAAGAAACCCCTATAAAAAGAATTGCCCAATACCGACAGCCGGTCAGCAAGTGTATTCATGAATGTATGTATATACTATATAGACAATATTTTAGGCCAATAAAAAAATAAATAAACCAAATTTCCTACCCGCCCACCCCGGCTGCCGGACTACACCAAGGTCTCAGGCACTTGCCTGTCGGGCAAGTACAGGTCATGTTCTACTTGCCCGAAATGTAAATCACCCATTATAAAATGATAGGTAAATTATTGTATTGTATTACTGCTCAATTTCACACTTTCTTAACTTTCTGGGGCCTTGCGATTAAACATGCCAGAGTGATCGCCACTCTGGCCACATTCAGGTGTTTAGACAGATATCTGGTGTCGCACTTGACCGGTCAGGCAATCCGAAAGCAAAAAACTCCACCTGCCCGAAAGTTTTATTTACCTGCCAGGGGCAGGTGGGCAACTGTCAACGCCTGCTCTATGTCAAATACTCTGGGGGTGCGGTGGGGGGGTCACACACACATACAGTATCTTTCCTTATCCTTACCAACACTACATTACTTCAAAATAGTGGCTCCACTCAGAGGTTCACATTTAGCCCATGAATAGTAGTCCATGCTAAACCCCTTATCCTTAAGCTACTTTGCCTTTTTTGCCTATTTTGAAAAACACTTTTGAATAGTTAAAATAGCCAATCTACAAGCTCACAACGTGTCGATTGGCTATTTTAACTATTCAAAAATGTTTTTCAAAATAGTAAAAAAGGCAAAGTAGTTTAGGGATAATAGAGCAAATAGAGCCCTAGAAGGTGGCTGCACACACTGGCCAAAGTGCCAGTACTTTATTTATTACTTGCGCAAGCAGAGCGTGCAAGTACTACGATCGGCTGGGTATGACGGTGTTGTCCGTTGGCCAATCAGGGACCACCATTCTGGATGACGTAACTAAGTATAGGGCCAATAACGGGTCTAAAGGATTTAGAACAGCAGTTGTAATAGACATTAGTTAGTAGCAGTACTTGCGTGCTCTGCTTGCGCACAAGTAGGCCATGTATGTGCAAGGCGCAAGTTGCCACCTCGACGGAGTGCATTTCTAGTTATAGGATGCAAAGTACAGAAACCAACGTTTCGGCCTTCTTCAGGGTTTATCACATTTAGTCCACAACACCAATACAGCATGACAATAGGCCTAACATTTTTATTTTATTGTCTCTTCTATCAGAACAGGTTGTGGCACTGGATGCACAGAACATAGTGGCAGTGTCATGTGGAGAGGCCCATACACTTGCCCTGAATGACAAGGGACAAATCTTCTCATGGGGTCTTGGCTCTGACGGGCAGTTGGGCCTTAATAACTTTGAGGAATGTGTTCGTGTGCCTAGGTAAAATCTTCTAACACTTCTAATGTTGCATATTTAGTAGTTAAAAAGGGTAATAGAGCATGCACCTCCACTCTAGCCCAGGTGCTGGACAAAAGGCAGTACAAGAGGAAAAAATAAAGTCTGCAACACTGGTATGAAAACTCAGCTCCACTGGTTTATTTGACTCAACGTTTCGATCCCTTAGGTCCTAAGGTCCTAGGATCTTCTTCAGGAAGAAGATCCTGAAGAAGATCCTAAGGGATCGAAACGTTGAGTCAAATAAACCAGTGAAGCTGAGTTTTCATACCAGTGTTGCAGCATATTTAGTAGTTCAAATCACATGCCCTTTTTCTCTCATTAATTTGTAATTAATTTGAATCAGAATATAATTCTGATCATAGAGTAACAGCCAATTTTACATAAATGGCTTTATTCTTCGATTTCATGTGTTTAAAATCATTCGGTGAAACATTACTGGCCTTGGATGAATTGAATCATTGTTGGCTGAACCTCATTGTGCTGGTAGTCATGAACAGAAGTCATAGAAGTCATGGACATTTTCTGTCTTTTCTCAAGGGCTTACTTTTTGGCTAAACCTTCCAGATGAACCCATGCTTTAAAATACAATAACAAAAACGCTGACAAAAATAACAGCTTAGTTAAAATTAAGAGTTCATTTTCATACGATATTGAAATACATGGAAATCAATGGTTTATTTGTTTAAAAATCAAAGCTTTGTTTTAACCAGATAGTCACTTGAGATCAATGATCTCTTTCCCAAGCAATACTATGAGTTGTAGTCTGGGCTTGTGGGCAAAATCTGGAATGTGCCATGTGAGCCTGCTGTGAGGACACTGTCAGTCTCTTTGGCCTGTTCATGCCTGTCTGTTGGGCCTATAGAGCGTCGCAGTCCCGCCCCCTACCATGGCCCAGGAAATTAATCCCAATGCATTTTTCCCATAGACATTTCAAAAAGTATTTATTTAAAGACGGTTACGCCGCGGACAAAGCCAACTCGAGTCGTGACAACTCATGACAACACAAACAATATTTTGGATCAAACAAATAATTACAAAGAAGAAAAACAACAAAAAAAGTGTTGTAACCTGCCGTTTTTTTCTTCTTTCTTTGTTGTCATGATTTGTCACGACTCGAGTTGGCTTTGTCCGCGGCGTAAACGTCTTTAAATAAATACTTTCTGAAATGTCTATGAGGAAAATGAACGGAGAATCATTTCCTGGTCCATGGTAAGGGGCGGGACTGCGACGCTCTATTCACAGCCCTCACAGCCTCTGTCTTGCAGTGTCTATTCTACTTAACACAGATCCAGATCACTGGCATGGTCCTTTAACCTCATCAGAGTATTGTCAAACAGATATACATACACATCTTACCTATTCTCCAAGGCACAGTAGACTTGGCTATTATTTGGTTTCTTGCATTCAGGTTCAGCAGTGGTGTCATGGTGTTTTTTTTACTGGTACCACAGCGTTTTAAGGACGCCACGCGCACACACGTGCACGCGTGTGCATGTGCGCATTGCAGAACACAACACACAGAACAGCTGATATAGCCTACCGTAAGCCTATTGTTAAATAGAGTGTGAGAGTTTTAGACACGAACACAAAAGTAGACTTAAAATAGTCAGACAAACATCTTTACTGCACACTAGCAAAACTAAAAAGTTTGCTTTGGACGAATGAATCTTTTCTGGAGGAGGCATTCTCCTTGTGTGCAGAACACCACACAGCAGCAGTAGCCTACTGGAGCCATAGCCTACTGCTGTAAGTGTGCATGCTTACTGTGAGCTCAGGTATAAACAGTTAAAGCTGTCCTGTTGTTATGTAAAGTGATATCCATTTGATTCGGCACGTACGGTACTTGACGCGGCGTGAAAATAGTGTCACCAGTAAACCTAGACCACTGGGTACTTTGTGCGTTTTGGAAAGTCTGGTGACGCGAGGTTGATTAGGTGCGTCTTCTCTTGAATCTAGGGGGACACGTCACGTTCTAGCGTGCACGCACATGCACCGTTTCGTTCCGTCCCTGCGCGTACACGTCAAAAAATGACTGGTACCACGGCGTGGTAGTGTGTTCTACGAACATGACACCGCTGATGTTCAGGCAATGGTGCAAAAAGTGGTTCCCATTCCTAGTTCTTACTCCTTAGGTGATATTGGTACTGTTGGTTATTATCCTACTATTTTAATTAATTAAAAATAATTAATTTAACTTGGCCCTGGTTAGACAGATACAATGGCAATATGGCAGGTGAATGCAATGAGTAGGACCAGGACTCATTGGTTTTCTTTTTGTCCCCTTCAGAAACACAAAGTGTTTATCAGATGTACAAATTGCTCAGGTAGCCTGTGGATACTGGCATTCCCTTGCTCTTTCAAGAGGTGAGTGTGCTATTTTCTTTATTGTATAAGTTAAAGGGGCATTCCACTCATTTCAACATGTTGTGTGGAAATAATAAAAAAGTTCCCCCATTCTGTGTTTCCTAGAACTAGAGGTCTGAAAAAAATCATTAACATGGTGAAACACATCAAGATGACATCATCAAGATGTGTTTCACCATGTTAATGTTTTTTTTCATAATCACAGTTCTAGGAAACACAGAATGGGGGGGGGGGGGGGGGGGGGGGTTATTATTTCCACACAACAGCTCTAAAGTATATTAATGACATAGTAAAATGTTGAAAATGGGTGGTTGCTAAGATCCTCCAGGTTTTGTTTATGATCTTTGTCATTTTGTCACTCAATGTAATACATTGTTTCTACTTTGATTTAGGGGGACAAGTGTTCTCCTGGGGTCAGAATCGATATGGCCAACTGGGACTTGGAACACATGGAAAAAGCAGTTCCACACCCCAACTCATTCAGTCTTTGCAGGGCATTCCTTTTGCCCAGATATCGGCAGGGGGAGCCCATAGCTTTTCCCTCACACTCTCAGGGGCAGTGTTTGGTTGGGGGCGGAACAAGTTTGGACAGCTGGGTGTCAATGACAATAATGGTGAGATTTTCAAATACTTTGGTGTGTAGCAATGGCTCAGGAGGTAGGCCGGGTGGTCTTGGAAACGGAAGGTTCCAAGAGCTCCCGATGAGCAGCTCCTGATGAGCATGTTGGTTGCCTCATTGGCGAGTGTAAATTGGTGAATGTAACACACATTGTAAAGCACTTTAGATAAAACCATGATATCACATAAACCCTTTAGACCTGAAATAATCCTCAAAAGCTTTTTTGCAGATCGATATTTCCCAACCCTACTGAAGTCCCTTAGGTCACAGAGGGTCATTTACATCTCCTGTGGAGAGGACCACACAGCAGCACTGACCAAGTTAAGCTAAATTTACTCAATATTCTTTATGTAGTAGTAGTTCTATTCTAATTAAGGTCTTAAACAGGCTACACACTAAACTTAATTGTACAGACTAATACAGCCTGAAACTGGTTTCAGTATCTCTAGCCAGATACATTTCCTGCTGAGAAATTAATCTGGTCCATTAGTGCCGCACAGCACTACTCCAGCCACAAGTAAATTTCTTGGCATTGTTTTATTTGTCTTACATTTTATTTTCTGTTCTGTTCAAATGTAATAACACGTTTACATCTTGAACAGCAGTACACAAACTTGTCATTAATTAAGAACTTTATATACTGTACTTGGGTGTCTCAGTTGTGTGTCTAAGTACACTCTTAGACAAGTTCTAGTTATTGGTGGAAAGGTTATAACTAGGTTTTTTTTATTATGCAGGAAGGAGGTGTGTTTACATTTGGAGCAGGAGGGTATGGCCAACTTGGACATAATTCTACCAACCATGAGATCAACCCCAGGAAAGTGTTTGAGCTCATGGGTAATGTCGTCACACAGATTGCATGCGGAAGGTAAGTGTTTTGATGAGAATTTTCTCATTTTATTATGAAACTTTTTATAATAACTAAGATACAGTATTTAATTGAAAGCAATTGAAAGGCTTAACAATGTGAGGCAAAAGGGTGAGTTTATGTTTATGAATGAACAAGTGCACGATAGTGAGCTGAGCACTGATTGGATACATGAGACGGATAGAAAAACAAATGGATGAAAGAGAAAGGACTGGACTAGTCAGTGGTAGGCATGACTAGGCAAAGTAGGCATATAGGCTCCATCTAACTGTGGAACACTTATTGCGAACGAAGTGAGCACTAACTATAGAAGCTGGCCAAAACTGTCTGTGTGCCTGTGTGTCACGCTGTAACACCACCCGCCCGCCACCAGAGGGCAACTGAAATTGGAACGATACAGAGGTCTCTCTGTGTGTGTGTGTGTGTGTCAGACTGTCACAACAGCTTCGTTCGCTTCCCGCGTTTACGCGTCTTACTTGTACTAATTCTATTTAATTAATCTCGTTTTTTAAGGCAGCATACTTTGGCTTTCATCCCCTCCTTGGGAAAGATGGATGCATTTGGGCTTGGCGGCAACGGCCAACTTGGAACACGGTCTACTTGCAATAGAAAAAGTCCCGCCCCTGTAAAAGGACCCTGGGTTGCTACTAATGGCCCAGTTTCCTCACATACAGGTGAGTAATGTAACTCACATCAACTATAATGCTACCTTGTTTACATGCTTACCTAGCCTGACCTGAAAGTTCATTTCTTTTCACTTAATTATTCCACATATTGTTTAATTTCTTGTGCACCCTGCCATTAAGCTAACAGAGAATCCCACAAATATATAGATGTTATTTCACATTATGTTGTGTATACGGTTTGAAATACTTGTGTGACTAGCGTGATGGTTGTCGGAGTGCATGCCCCTTTGATTATGCAGTATCCGCTTTAATAGATACAGTACTACTGTCTGAACCACAGCATCCCTATTCTCGGGAAGAACATTCATTCTGCAGAAACAACAATACAAGCTTACAACGCATCGCAAAATGTTGCATTCAATTTGAGCTTATAAATGACTGTTTTCAGAGATATTTGGTGGCCCTAGGGGACTCTGGTCAGTGACATATTAAGCCTGATTTAGTGATTTATACTGGTGTTGCATGCAGTTAATGGCAGATATACAAGCTCGCTTGTAGATCTGCTATTTACTACGACAGTGGCACGCAACTAAGTATAACTGAGGCATTAGGGATATTTATGGCTTGCATCTTCTGCTAGCTGCAGAGCCCAGCCAAGAGGCTGGTGAAACACATGAAGTCTGACATCCACATGAAGCAAGCCACGCTGTCATTAGACCTTGTCTTGTTTTTTTCATTGCAGATACAACACAAAGATGTTGTGTCAAGCGGATCTATGCAGGGGGAGACCAGAGTTTTTCCCACTATCACACTACGAATGTAAATTGCATTTTATTATCTTTTTATTTTGCTTCTGTTGTTCTGTCCAAATTCTGACTTTTTGAGGGGCATCTCTGATCTGCACTAATGTAAAGAGGAAGTAAAGTCCCAAGTACTTAGAAGTTCTGGTTTAACAAAAGTTAAAAAGCCTTTATTGGACCATTGCTGACACTTCATTTAGGCATTTGGCAGTAGCCTTCGTCAGCATGTGGAGTTTTTACAAATGTCGATTGATTTCAATTTCATGCAGACAGAAAAGGCAACAAAGTATAACAAGTACAACAAGGAGGTCTGTAATTCTCTAACACACACAATGTAAGTGACAAACAAAGATAACAAAAAAGACAACATGGTCTCTAAAATAAAACTAAACTATATCAAATTAAAGTCAAATCTCACTTACATGGTACCCTGGGTATGGAAAACCGAATTAGAAATTTAGGGAAATTTCCATTTGGTTCAGAATTACATTGATTAGGATTATACATTTTAAATAAGTTGCATATTTTTTGTGAGATAAACAGTAACTTGAATTGTGTTGTTTCAAACGTTTTGTCAATAGAGATATAAATCATTTTCATCAATGACCACAAGACTGTGTGAACTCTGAAGGGAAGATTAGGATTAATGCACTGAGGAAATGTATCATGTCGCAAACATAGATTTCATGTTATATCGGTAGCACTAACTACAGCTAGAAAAAGACGCAACTCTTCAGTGCAAGCATTTTGAATGAGATGAGTTGTAGCTGAAGGCAAAACGAGAATTAGACTGTGTTCAGACTTGTAGAGTCTGAACAGTGACTTTTCACTTTTTCCTTTGAAAGCCATACTTGTCCATCTGGTCCTTAAACGAACCCCTGCGGCAGCAGCCACACAAGCTCTTTTCTTCTCCCTGATAATGAGTCAAAATGCTGTACTGTACCCAGTAGATCTAGCTTCAATTGGGTGGGGGTGGGGGGAACAACAGAAAGGAAGCTTTTTGATAACATCCTACCATATTTTCACATTGTGCGCCAATTTTAATATACTGTCTGTGTGTGTGTGTGTGTGTGTGTGTGTGTGTGTGTGTGTGTGTGTGTGTGCGTGTATATGATGCATGCTTAAAGTATGTCAGCAAATACCAACCAATTTCAAACAATAATATCTACCTGTCAGTCTTCCACACAAAAGCTAGGACTCTATACAGACACCAGAGGGCAGTATTACTGTATGGATCTGCCCTATCCAACTTGGGGGCCTTTCCAAATAATCACATTTTACAGCTAAACTGTACACTAAAACAATACATAATCTTTCCGAAAACATTTGAGACGAGAAATATGTAATGTAGTAACAGAAGTTAGATTTGTATTCTATTAGCTCTGCCTTTAATACTTTTTTACTTTGTAGTCTTGAGGTCATCTCTGGGTCCTCGGCTTGAAGCTACAGTTTACAGGTAGCAATCATGGGGTAGCCTACTGTTCAAAATGAATGTGTCTCATATGATAAACAATCAGGCAATCAACCAAGGGTGACGGCTTAGTTTACTAGCATTTTCTAAATTGTCGGATTAGGCTTTGCCCTTGAATGTCAATAAAAATATGAATGGATTATATACGGTCGCTCTTACAGGCTTAAACCAAATCCATACCTGTACAATTCATTTTGCGGTTTAGTAACAGGTTAACATTGGTGGGTGTAAATAATAGTTAAAATAATTGAATGCATTATTGTCCCTGAACAATAACATTTTACAACTTTGATTTGAAATGTTCTTCATTGTCCTAGAACAGTGGTTCCCAAACTGTGGTGCGTGCACCCCTTGTGGTGCACGAGCGCGTGTGCGCAACATGAAAAGGCTAATGGTGGTGCTATGGTTTTATTTTATTTTATATTAACATATTATGCCAAATATGGCAAGTATATGCAGAATATAGCCCATGCTGCATATATATGCCATATCCAGGTTCATATATGTGCATATATGTGGATAAATAGGAAATGTATGTCTCTATATAGCTTATGCAATTTTGATTTCCATGTGGGGGTGCGTCAGCTAGGTCGGGAGGTAACAGGGGGTGCATGGCCAAAAAGGGAACCGCTGTCCTAGAACCAGTAGGTCTAATGTTCTTCATTGTCCTAGAACCACCAAGCCTCGGATAATACGAGGACGCCGCCGGACCCCCGCGGTCAGATTTGCACCTTGACAGCTGATCTCATCCAGAGTTGGCTGAGGCACTCACAAGGAAGACTCCCCCAAGAGATATCCAAGTAAAGTCCTTACCTCACAAAATACAAACTAGGCAGTAACTGCCTGCATGCTATCTATGCAATAGTGATGCTTGTTCCACACGGACAACAATAAACCTATCCCCACCCTGCAAAAAAGGTTCTTTGTTCCCCGCTTACAACAATAAACCTAACCCTAAACACTAGTGGGGAACATAGAACCTGGGGAACATAAGGATGACCCCCTTTTTTAATACATTGTCATTGTCAGTATTTGTAAATTATGTTCATTTTGTTTTTTTGTTTTTAAAGCAGTCACACTAATCACTTGTATTTAATACTTGCTGTAGTGAGATTGACCTGGTGTTCTCCTCCTCGAGTTGTCTCAACGGGTCCTTCTTGGCAGAAAGGTAACCAAACTTGAGCTGCCTTAAGTTGATACACAGTATATATGTCTGTCAAATGTTCAGTATACAGTACTTCTTCTTGGGCTGCATCGCTCTGAAAAATGAAGCCATGTTGACATGTCCTTGATTATGTTATTAATGTTTGCAAAATCCATTTCCCCTGGACCTTGAATTTGATTTATTTTTTATATCTGCTGTTCCAAGTCATCCAGATCACTACAACACCAGCAGTAAATGCTCAGGGGTGGATATGAAGATGGCACGCATCCTGTTTCACAGAGTGGTTCAGCATGATCACCCGGAACTAGCTCAGCAGGTGCGTGGTGGTCAGGAGTTGAAGTCAAAGCACATACTAGTCATTTGATTGTCCTTTCATTGTAAGTACTATGCCCTCGTCGATTATGAATACCTCTTGTACCCAGTGGTGTAATGGTGATGCACGCGCGCGCGCCTACATATGGGCGTGCGCACAAAACAGCCGATAGCCTAGTATGAGAGTTTCTAGACGCGCAAACGCACAAAAGTAGACGACTCGTGACACATTAATTAATTCAAACAACCATAAAACAACAGTAACAGACTAACAACACACTCTACCAGCCTTTACCTAGCACCATAATACTGTGTTGAAAATCTACTGGTTCCGACAAGTTAATTTGTGACTTTGTCTCACACACACCGTACCGTTCCGTACGTGCGCGTGAAAAATGTATTGGTATCACGTCGTGGTACTGCGTTCTACCAGCATGACACCACTGGTTGTACCCGTTGTCAGAGTACTTAGTGCAGTACCATTACCATAGGACTTTATGACGTTGGTACTATGACATCATATTGATGGGAATCGGGGGGGCCCGTGAAGAGCTTTACTGTGGTATCCTGGAAACGAGACGAATGTGCCAGTGCAAAAAAAAAGAAAAATCGGCAGATTTGGTGTGGCCCCGCCAGACCAAATAGTTGTATTTGGATTTCGCTGCTCCCTAAGTTGTGGGCCACCAATCAGGATGCATGTGAAATCTGGGGCGGCTTTATCACCAGAGGCATTTAAAAAAAAAAATCAGCCACTTGGACATGCTGGTTCCACACAGAGATTCCAGACTAATATCAACACAGTGATATTAGTCGGGCTACAGTAGGTCTGTGATCTTCTATTCTTCTCATCAGATTGCTGCTAGTTTGGAAAAGAACACGATTCCCAGACTAAGCAAGTCTCCGCCAGACATTGAGGCTCTTAGACTCTACCTCACTCTTCCAGAATGTCCACTCTTCAGTGACCCAGGCAGCTACGTGACTCTCGCCATCCCCTTTGCTAAATCACTGATCGGCTTAAAAGGAGCTCCACTCAAAGTGCTAGGTAGATTGAAGACTATTGTCACTGCTCATGATGAACATGTTTGTTTGTCCATTGTTGCTGTCAAGATACATGTATCATTGGGCAACCTTTGGTTATGCTTGCGCTATAGGAAACTGGTGGTCTACGTTTGAGGCCCCAGTGTTCCAGAGGCTGGTGGAGCTGTACAAAGAGGTCGTGGTGTATCTGCTCAGGATGCACAAAGTGGGCATCCCTCACTCGGAGCAGAGGATCTTCACCTCCTTCCTGGACACATCCCTCCGCCTCTTGGAGGTCCTGCATGGAGTAAGAGGGCTGAGAAAATGTTTCATGTTTCACACATTTGATCGCTGCTCTTTTCAAACGCAGCCTATTCTCATTCTAGCTGGTTGAAAATGTCTATTCTCGATCGTCAGGTAAACGAGAGAGCAGGACAGATCATACAGTATGATAAATTCTACATACATGAGTTGGATGACCTGATCGATATCAGAAACGACTACATCACATGGATACAGCAGCAGATGTACCCTTTGGTGAGTCACTTGGTTCAAAATATTAAGATTATCACTTCTACTGAAAGTTAAATCAAACATCATAATAGGATATTGTCTATCTCTGTACTGTATGTTCAGGGCCATGATGGTGGTGTCACCCTGTGCAAGTACCCATTTGTATTCGATGCCCAGGCGAAGACCACACTACTTCAAACCGACGCTGTCATACAAATGCAGGTAACCTATGCTGCTTAACCTATGCTTAACCCATTTTGGCCTGACATCGACATTTAAAAAAATGTCTTATAAATCATGACAGTTTTCTGTTTCTATGTCAGTGCCAGTGGTGCTCAATATTTCATGTTAAGGACCCCAAAAATGTTATGTAATTGGCCGCCGACCCCATCTGAAAATATGTTGTTCCAGGGACCCCCCAGAAGCAAAGATATGAGTTAAAAACGTTCGCTCTGAAAGAATATATATTCAAAGATTTGCGCCACGTTTTCACGATTTAAAAAAAATAGCAGACCTACAAGCTCATAGCACGGCACTGAGTGCCGCGCTATGAGCTTGTAGATCTGCTATTTTTCAATAGCTAAAGCATAACATAATGCTTAAAACACCAAGGGGTTCCCGTCTAGAATGGGTTAACAAGTCTGCGCTCAATTTCATAAGAATTGTGATCAAACCATCTGTGAAAATATATAGCCACGTACTTGTGTTATGTGTTGCCAGATGGCAGTCGACCAGGCACAGAGGCAAAACTTCAGCTCCATGTTCCTACCAGTGGCGGAGTCTGTAAACCCCTGTCTCATCCTCATTGTTCGGAGGGAAAACATTGTCGGAGATACCATGGAGGTTCTCAGAAAGTCCAAGAATGTGGACTACAAGAAACCACTCAAGGTGAATTGAGATTTTCGAGTAGTAAGTTCTTTGAATGGTAACTTTGACAACTTTGTTAATGGGAAGCACACCTTGTGCAATATTATGTCTTAGTGGCATCCCAGATAGTAGTCTCGTCACACATTGTGATAGGTTGACTCGGTTCAGTCTTAACACTATAATATTTATCAAGATAATGAATTGAACTTTTTTCCAATTGCAGTGTGACATGTAATGATTATGAATGTATAAGACAGCCTGAACTGTGCAGTCTGCAGGCACCTTAAATGGAGATCAACACATTTTGATGTTAATTGTTGATGGTTATCATAGTCTATAGACACAAACTTTACAAAACAAGGTTTACAAAAAGTAGGTTTACACTTGCACTTAGCGGTTTTAATTTTACAGTAATGGATAAAAAATAGATACATTGTAGTAAATCTAAATAACCATTTTACTGTCCATCCATCTTCAACCGCTTATCCGTAGTCTGGTTGCGGGGGCAACAGCTCCACCAGAGAGCTCCAGACTTCCCTCTCCAGAACAACATTAGTGACCTCCTCCTGGGGGTAGGGATGGAGCCTGAAAATCGGGTCCATTACAAAGTCTGCAAAGTATTTGCAGACTTTGGGTTATGCGCACATATCTATGTAAACAGTATGACAATGATGGAAATGAACTTTTGACAAAATGTAGGAGCACTCACAAATCTAAGAAGCACCTGCAATGTTTTTTGTCTGATATAATTTCATTTGTGGCAGGTGATATTTGTGGGTGAGGAGGCAGTCGATGCTGGCGGGGTGAGAAAGGAGTTATTCCTCTTGATCATGAGAGAACTGCTGGATCCCAAATATGGAATGTTTCGCTACTACGAGGAGTCCAGGCTCATCTGGTTTTCCCACAAGGTACATTATGACTTATCTTTCGGTTCCATAGTTTTTCCTGTTGCACCGTTGAAACTTTCTTTCTATATTTTATACATCTGACTGAGAATGAATGTCCCCTCCAGACCTTTGAGGACATTGACTTGTTCCACCTCATTGGAGTCATTTGTGGCCTGGCCATCTACAACCTCACCATCGTGGAGCTTCACTTCCCTGTGGCTCTTTACAAGAAGCTGCTGAAGAAGGACGCAACAATGGATGACCTGAAGGAGTTGATGCCAGATGTGGGAAGGTCAGGATATCAACGTTTAGTTACCCTTAACCACTAAAGCTGTGTTCACACTGGCAGATGCAAAATGATGCAAAGCTACAGTGTATTTGTAGCTGAAGTTTAAACCAGCTCAACTTTTGTGTAGCTTTGTGGCTGTTGTAGCTTTTGCAGCAGCTACAAACGTCGGATGTATCTTTGTCTCTTCATGTCGCTGGCTCCCATTGAAAATGAATGATAGACTGTACTCTATCTTTGCATCTGCCCGTGTGAACGCAGCATTAGGCCCTATACGGTACTGTACTTCGTCATATGACGGCACAATGTATCACAACACATTGTGAGCTAGTAGATCTGCTATTTTTCTTAATCTTTTTTTTTTTTTAAGTAAAAAAACAAATCCTAAGTAATATTTTGTTGGTTTAAGTAAAAAATGTCTCTACTCTACCACAACGTTACTTTAGCCAACATGAGATTGCACATGAACCATGCAGCCATAGCCTACTGATACAATTAATTACGGTACTCACCTAATAATGCCACGGAGGTTCCCATGTTTTAACATAACTCCAAAGTGTGTACATTGTTTAAGTGACAGATGCATGGTTTTCATATCGTAAATACAGTACGGCACTGGAATGTTGTGTTAGTTCTCAGGAAGTAAATCTTTCAGTATGCTAAAGCGCCTTTAATCTGCCACGCAGCAATCATTTTGACGATGCATGCCCATTGGTGCATCAGTTATGTGCACCTCATATCCCCAGAGCAATCATTGCTAAATAGCGTTTGTTCAATAACAGGGGTCTCCCCTCTCTCCAGCTTTAGTAAACACAAGATACATTTTCAGGTTGGGATACCAATTGCATCCAATCAGGAGAGAGAATTCATACAGGATAAATACGTTAGATAAATGGTGCACTTATGTAGCACTTTTATCCAAAGCGCTTTACATGATTGTGCATTTCTTTTACATTCACACACCAATGGCGGAGGAAACCATGCAAGGCACCAACCGGTTTTCTCATCCGGCCGTTCTGCCGGCCACTCTACCCCTGAGTCACTGACGAAACAAATGAGCGGGCAAATTTGGAACTATAACAAAAGCTGATAAAAGTCTCTGACTAGATGAAAATTGTAGCCCAGGTATTTTCTTACTAAAGTGTTGGAGAGAAGGGGAGACTTGATGAATACTATCAGATTACAGAGTTTAAATTAAAAAGATTTAACAAACAAAATTAATAAAACTTTGCGGTTAACTTTGCATGTTGGTGAAACTAATTTATTTTAGTGAGGTTTCAGTCTCATCTCATCGGACTTCCGCTCTCACCATGGCAAGACGTGTTTTTTCTAGCTCCTGCGCGTCTGACTCAAAGTCACGGTTATTTCCACATTTTTTCTTTCTCCTCCTATGGTGTACGGATTCCTATCTTAATATACCAAGGGGATTACATCGAGGTGAAATGGAGAAAAACAAAACCGTAAAAGAGGATTTTAAACCGGATTCTCACAGCGACTTTTACCTGGTCAATGACGAAGTCAACGGGATCATTGGAAAGCGGCCTGGATACGGTTTAGCAGCTATTCAATCCCTACTAGCACAAAGAGACAAACTCCAGATTAACAAAGGGAAGAGATCTTTCTTTCTCATTATTTTGTTACTGTCTGGCGACATCGAGAGTAACCCTGGTCCCGTGAACACACGACAAATGGCAAGACGGCTCCGGAGTGGACAAGTAACCGGAGAGAACAAAGGAATCGACACAACAACACCAATGCCGACCAGCCAGGCGACGACCAACAACAACAACACCGCTGGCATCCTTCATCACCACCAGCCAACCTGCACACCCATGCTGGATATACACGCTGATGTCCCGGCTGTGGATGCTACATTCGCAAGAGCCGAGCGCGTCCCAGACAACAGCAGGCGGAGTGATCTTACATCGACGGCAGTCGAGGCAAAAGACACGGACAACACCACCATCTACAGGCATGAAGAGTCTCCACATCCAACCAAGGGGGACAACGCGGCTGGAGACAGACACCGTGATACTTTACCTGCTATTTCTGATGTTTCTCCGGTCGACACCATGGCTCAATCGGCCCCACCAGAGCCCTCAACAAACCTGGACGAGGGACCCCATCCCCCACTCCCGCCACCCCACGACGACCCCCACGCACCCCCCACCCTCCCCCCACGGCAACCCGCGGCTTCCACAGACATCAACAATGGCCCTCCGCTTCCCTACTTCACCACGGAGGAAATAAGCACCATAGTCAGAGCCAACGGACTTCATATCTTTCACCTGAACGTCAACAGCCTTGGACCCAAAATGGCTGAAATCAGGCATATGTTTCAATGCGGTAAGGCGAACATCATTAGCTTCTCTGAAACCAAACTTGATGAGTCAACCAAAGACCCAGAAGTTGAAATAGAGAACTATTCTTTGATCAGAAACGACAGAAACAGGCATGGTGGCGGCGTGTGTATGTATATTCACAAAGACACTGAATATGTTACTCGTACTGACTTACAGCATGATGAAATTGAAACTGTGTGGGTTGAATTAATTTTCAAAAAGGCTAAATCAGTATTAGTGGGCACCGTCTACAGACCGCCTGACCAACATGGGTTCTATGATATACTTGAGGGGTGCTTAGCTGAGGAGGAATGTGTAGAGAAAATCCTGATTGGCGACTACAATACAGACATGCAACGTAAGGAAGCACCTGTGTTTAAGTCATTCAGTAAGTTCTGTGATCTACATAGTGTCAGTCAGCTAATTACCCAACCCACTAGAGTGTGTGATTCTACTCAAACTGTCATTGATCTCATTCTGTCCTCGGACAAATCCAGAATCTCCAAGAAAGGGGTTATTGTATGTGGGCTTAGTGATCATTTTATGATATTCTGTACCCGCAAAATACAAAAACTTAAGACCGGCTGCCACAAAACAGTCATATCAAGGGACCTCAAAACCTACTCTAGTGAGGTCTTTAACCAAGTATTGGAGAGTCTGGATTGGTCCGATGAGCTTAAAAGCACACTTGTCGAAGAAGCTTGGCTTGGCTTCAAAACCAAATTTACATCAGTACTGAACAACATGGCTCCTTTGAGAACCACCAGGGGCAAAACCCGCTCGGAACCATGGATGAATTCGGACATACTGGCTGCAATGAAAGCCAGAGACAAAAAATGCTCTGAAGTTCTAAAATGCAAGTCAAAGCTAGCCAAGCGCTTCGACAGTGTTCGCCAAGCTCGTTTGAACAACCTAAATACACAACGAATCAAACTACGAAACAGTGTAACTGCCATGACCAAATCAGCTAAAAGTAACTTCATTAATGATAAAGCTCAGGAAAACAAAAACAATCCTCATGAGCTCTGGAAGCTACTAAACAATCAACTAAGCTATGGTCAGAAACTAAAAACCAGATTTTCGAACATAAACATCAAATCTGACAACACTCTCATCACTGACAACCTTGATGTGGCCAACTACTTGAATATCTTCTTTACAAACATAGCAACAACTCTGGTTAACAAACTGCCCTCCCACTCTGGGCTCTTTGGTGTAGAGCACATTACAACCTTCTACAAAAACCTAGGTGTTTGTAAAGACGATTTTAAACTAGTTATGGTAACAACTGATGAGATAATTAAGAAACTGAGTGCCCTCCAACCCCACAAGGCCACAGGCCATGACAACATTCCCTCCAAATTTCTCAGAGACTCAGCCATCTCTATAGCTCCAATCATCACCCACATAGTAAACCTCTCCATCAAACAGGGACAGGTCCCCCAAGATTTCAAACTGGCCAAAGTAACCCCCTTGCACAAGAAAGGGAGTAAATTAGACCCCGGCAACTACCGCCCTATTTCTATTCTTAGTTCCATCTCGAAAGTGATGGAAAAAATAGTCTATGAACAGGTTGAAAAGTATCTTGCCACTAATAAATTATTGTACGAGTTCCAATCTGGCTTCAGAACATCCCACTCCACTGACACATGCCTTCTCTATTTGAGCGACCACATCAAACAAGAGGTGGACGCTGGCAAATACTGCGGCATGGTCATGCTGGACCTCCAAAAGGCTTTTGACACCGTGAACCACTCCATACTGGTTAACAAGCTAAAAGCAATTGGTTTCGATAGCACATCAGTGAGCTGGATGCAATCCTACCTGGAGGGGAGAGAACAGATGGTGGAAGTGAACGGAACACTGTCCCCCCCCCCTCCCAGTGAGCTGTGGCGTTCCACAAGGAAGCATACTAGGGCCCCTACTGTTCCTAATATATGTAAACGACATGACTTCAGCCTGTGACTGCAACTTGTTCCTGTTCGCAGATGACTCAGCACTGCTGGTCTCGGACAGGGACAAACTGCAGGTTGAAAATGCCCTCAGCTCTGAACTCGGTAGAATCTGCACCTGGCTCGCTGATAACAAACTATCTTTACACCTGGGAAAAACTGAATCCATTCTCTTTGGCTCTATTAGTAATCTCAGCAAGGCAAATGGCTTCTTGGTTAGAGTGGGTGACAATGTTATCACACGTAAAGATGAAATTACCTACCTAGGTTCCATCCTGGAGGCTAATCTTTCCGGTGATAAAATGGCCACCAACGTAATCAAAAAAGTCAACCATAGAACAAGATTCCTCTACAGGATCTCCTCACTGGTCAACAAAAACACCTTGAAGACCTTAACAGGAGCCCTTGTACAGGGTTTCTTTGACTATGCATGCACCTCCTGGTACCACAGCACCTCAAAGGCCCTTAAAACCAGGCTCCAGACTTCCCAAAACAAACTGGTCAGGCTCCTACTTGATCTAGCCCCCCGAACCCACCTCACCCCTGCCCACTTCGACAGGCTGGAATGGCTTAGGGTCGACGACAGAGTACAGCAACTTGCAATGGGTCTGGTCCACAAGATTCGATACACCACCAAGATACCCATGTACCTGTCTAGATACTTCCTTAATGTTAACGAAGTCCACACCCACAACACCAGAGGGAGTGCAACGAACCATGTACAACCCAGATTCGGCACAAACAAGGGACTAAATTCTTTTCGCTCCTATGCCACCAAAAATGTGGAACGCCCTACCAACTGTCATTAAGACATGCGAATCCCTTGACTCCTTCAAAACCGCTCTCAAAGGGCACCTACGGATGGCTGCAATTCGAAACTGGCCCCCGTAAAATCTGAATCCCCCCCCCGCCCCCCCCTTTTTTCCCCTCACTGTATATATTTCTTTTCCCTTTTTACCTCCTTTTTGATGAATTCCTGTTCTGTCTATAGTAGTGTCTATTTGTACGTCTCTAAATGTTTTGATGATTTGAACATGGTGGACCCTGTTGGAAACAAGTGTAATGCTTAATTGGGTCGTCCACTCACAGTTAACAGCCTTTGTATTGAGTTTGTGCTTGAAATGTACTGTAATTCTGCAAACTGTTAATAAATTCTTCAATCAATCAATCAATCAATCGCCCTGTTTGTTATAGCATTCAGAGAATTTGATAGGCCATCAGAAATGGTTAGGAAATGTTCTATAAATCCCTAACTTTATCAAACTTTTAAAACTAGGAGTCTGCAGCAGTTGCTGGACTACACAGAAGATGATCTTGAGGATACATTCTGCTTGAACTTCACAGTAGGTTGATTGCCAGCTTCAAAGCCACATCTATGCGTTTATTGTACTACTATGTTGGGTACAGTGTAGATTAGAAGATGGATGAGTTGTGAATGTGATATGTCCAGTATCGTGTCAATGTTTGTGATGCCATTTTTAGGTCACAGAAGAAAACTTTGGTGCCACAGAGGTCTTGGAGCTTGTTCCAAATGGCGACAATATCTCTGTTAATAAGTCAAACAGGTAATTCTTCAGTAAACACCATATAATAGTATAAAAAGATGGTGGATTAATTTCTAGGGCTGGCCCTGACTGGCTGATAGTGAAATAGTTTCACCAAGTAGATGTCATATTAGTGCATTTACTGAGGTAATTTCTAAAGATAACGGTCATTTTGGACCCTACTATAGCTGTACTTTACATATTGACTCACTGCTGAGCTGATCATAATGAGCATGCCATTGCTAATAATAATCTTGCCCTTTCTCATAGGCACGAGTTTGTCGACGCATATGTGGACTACATCTTCAACAGGTCCGTAGCCTCGCTTTTTGAGAGCTTCTTTGCAGGGTTCCACAAAGTGTGTGGTGGAAAGGTTCTGGAGCTGTTCCAGCCAAATGAACTGCAGGCCATGGTCATTGGCAACACCAACTATGACTGGAAAGAGCTAGAAAAGGTATTGCGATGGCATATTCCTGTGAGGTTGTTTGCAGTTCTGCAAGCTCACTTGCACGGTTAACAGTTAAGCAATAAGCCTTTAGCTACAATCGCTTTAATCCACCCATCTACTGTAAGGCTTCATTGACTTCAATGTGAATGAATAATAATCATGAATTGTGTTTATCCCCTGATCAAAACGTATCCCCATTTCTGGGGATTCTAATATGTTTTATTTTTTTACTTTTCAGAGTACTGAATATAAAGGAGAATACTGGGCTGACCATCCCACCATTAAGATCTTTTGGTTGGTTTTCCACGATCTCACTTTAGAAAAGAAAAAACAGTTTATGTGTAAGTGGTACCTTTCATCACACAAGTTCATACAGCCTTTGTGCTTAGTAGTTGAGATACATCTGACAGTGCTTACAGTAGGGAATAACTTACAAATTCCTCTTGGCTTCAGTGTTCCTTACAGGAAGTGACCGCATACCCATTCTAGGCATGAAAAGCCTGAAGCTGGTGATTCAACCAACTGGTGGAGGAGAGCAATACCTGCCTGTTGCACACACTTGCTTCAACCTGCTGGACCTGCCCAAGTACACCAGTCAAGAGGCACTCAGTGACAAGCTTCTCAAAGCTATAGATCACAATCAAGGTTTCAACCTTGCCTGATGCTCTGAAAATGGCGAAAACTTAACAGACTGCCGATGGTAACCACATGCACAAATGTTTTGCCTCACAGAACTGTCTGCTGACTCTTGTTCTAATCTTAATACACTATCATAGTGTGGAAAAAAGAACACTCTGCAGGGGGCCAAGTGACACTAAACGGGCATAAGGGATTGGATATATGGACTTTCAAGTTCAGCTTTTTTTCTTTTTATTTCCTCATGCCAACGCAGTATTGAACGCTGAACTAATTTCAAAGTCAATTCACATGGTTTGATATATATTGTAGAGCGATGCTTTTTCATGTTTGGATAAGAATAGTATAATGAAGCCAAAGCATTGGTACAGTATATACTTTGGATCATTGGGCTCAGATGGTGTAAAAAACCAGCGTTAGACCACATTTGTCACAATTTTGGTCAAGGAGAACAATGTATGAGGATATGCTTTAGAAGCCGAGTGGGTTTGCTTGGCTGTAAGCCTTAAACTAGTCACAAATAAAATAAATTACAGCCATTCATGTTATTTTGGAAATGTACACTTTAACTTGTTTTCTACATAACCACATTTGTATTTATGGACTAGTGAATTAGGCTTTATCAAGTTTAATTTCACCTCATTTAGGCTAAATGTTTTCCACGATAGAGCATCGCAGTCCCCCAATGAGTGTCCCGGAAGATCATTTCCCATTCATTTTTCCCCATAGATGTTTCAGAAATTTAAAGACTTGTAAGCCTCGGACAAAACCAACTCGGATGGCGACAACTCATGACGAAACACTATTTTGGGCCGAACAAATTAGAAGGAGAAAAAAAAAGGGCAGGGTACAACACTTTCTACTAATTATTTGTTCGTCATGATTTGTCACCATCCGAGTTGTCTTTGTCTGAGTCTTACAGGTCTTTAAATAAATACTTTTGAAACGTCTATGGGAAAAATGAATTGGAAATTCTCTTCCGGGCTGCTCGTTGTCATGAAAGGGGGTGGGACTGTGACGCTCTATAAGTACAGCTTGGCAGAATTAGCCATCATATCCAGACTCCAGTTAAGTGTATCAATAGGCTGCGGAAAATATGTCTATCCTATGGACTAGGGGACATAATTTATACATCAATGAAACTTGCACTTCCAAAATAGTCGCTGTTGGGCAGAAATCAGCCATGTGAATCTTATATAAAGCAGTGCTATTGAACGTGTGTAGGTTTTATACAGGAAAGTATTCAAAATAAAGCACTCAAGTTCTGACAACCAACTCCATTAGATCTTCAAACTGCCCCCCACTGATTATGGGGGCAGGGATACACAAGCTGAATTTGGATAATATGGACACAGTTTGACAATGTATAAAGTCACCATACAGACAGATGAGGCAGTATCCCATTTCCTGAAAAAGGTAATATTTTGTTCATACCTGGTTTCTGCCCAACAGAGCTATACTGAAGCTTTGCAGCAAACAAAGTGGCACCCGATGGTATTCATACTACAAACTCAGATGAACAAATTGCAATCTGGTTATGAGGTTCTAGCATGAAATACCTGTCCTGCACACACATCAAGCATGTGTAGGACAGGTGGTGAAATAATGTTGCATTATTTCATTACCATCTTTAAAATACTTATGCCTCCAGGTGCCATGACTTTTCAGGGGTTAGAGGACCCTAAAACATCTTCCGGCATGTAGTTTCCTACTAATATTTGTCACAGTAGTACTGTGTAAAGCAGCACTGAAGGGATACATTTTATACATCAGCTCACCCTTTTCACAAGAAGAGTGCCCAGTTCACATGACAACCGGTGTAATTTGCAATGAGACCATTTAGTTTGGAGTTAACATTTTATTGATGAGAAACTGTACATGTTCAATAACCGGAACACATTGATCAGGGTATTTGACTTGAGTGAGGCAAGTAATGCTGACAGTGGTGTCTAGTCTTCTATTGGAGGCTTGTTTCAGTGGGGAATCTCTGTATGGACAAACTGATAGTAGGACCCACACTGGGGACAGCGCTGTGCATTTCCCTCATGGAGCCAGAACCAGATGATGGCGCTTTGGTCCTCCTCACCTACAGAGAATTTAAAAATAGCAAATAGATGAGCTCAAGACAACATATTGTGAGCTTTTAGACCTGCTATTTTTTGGGCTAATGTTGCACTTACACAGACAGCCCACCAGCCTTTTGTTACTGACGCCTGGGACAATGTGAGGCTCTGTTTTGGTTCCAGCATACAACTTGGGCTTGAGAATGCTGTATGGATCCTGTGTTGTAAATAGAACAGTTGAAAACATCCGTGGAATATCTTACACCGGAAAATATGCATAATTAGTGGTTCTCATTCAAACTAGGTCTTAACTCAAGTGTACCACAGGTTCATTTTACACTTAGTTATGGGGGGGAGGAGGGGGGGTCGTTATATTGGACACAGAAGCCTACCAGTCCCTTCTTGGAACTCTCCATAGCACGACGCTCCAACCCAGTGGCTTGTTCCTCGTCCGTTGGTACCCCTGCAATAAATCAATGTAATTTATGACAACTGTGTGATACTTTAATTAGCTCAATCATAGCATTGCAGTTAGTTCCCATGTGCCAGTTTTTGCAATTCTCAGTTGCGGTTTGGTAAACTCAAGTGATTAAATTATGACTTGTTTGTTACTAGATGAGCATGTCCGCAATATAGTTCTAGACGCCACCCACAGAGCAGGGCTACTTCTGTCCTGTGCTGTGCACACATGCTGGCTGCTGGCACAAGTCCAGTATGTATCACACGTATGCCAAGGAAGGTGGGTCTATCAAAGGCCTTTATGCCACTTCAATCCAAATGACCTTCATTTTGTTTTTTAATTCAACGATTTCCAGCTTGTATACGGCATTTATAAGAAGGGGTAAACCCATAAGAGAACCACAAGGGAAAACATAGCAGCTTTAATTCAAATTCAAAATGTCTTGTGCGTGAAAATGCGTGTGTCATGATCATTTTTAGTTGACAAGCTTGGTAAAAAAAAGGTTCAATCAAGGCTATAATGTATTATCATTACATTTAATAACTCTTTCGATATGTTCATTTCAAGTGAGCTATGAAAAACGGCAAAGCAAAGTTATTTGTTTACTGCGTATCTCCGCGGTATCTAAACGTTACATTCCGTGGTTTCATTTATCACACACCTGACACACACATGTAGACGCATGATCTTACCTTGCAGGGTCCCCATGGCGCGTTGCAGTGGTCTGGACACAACATTGGGTCTTGTCGCTACTGTACAAGCTCTGACTAGAAGAAGACGTCCCGCCATGTTGATATCACTGACTGTCAGGTACTGCTTTTTAGTTTGACCCTAAACATTCACTTGTCCTGAGATGAACCCATATATTCGGACATGATCTGAGTGGCAGGTGATTGTCCACTCACAGCTCAGACGATGGCTATGTCGGCCAATGAAATTGAGCACAGAATTTGCAAGTTGCTGATCGGACCTGTCTGGCAATAGAGCGGAAACGGTGTATGTTGTGTTGTGTGTGTGTAATGTATGCGTAAAATACCGGATACAGTAGGCGGGTTCTAGACCGGATCAGAGCAATACTCCCTAAATCGAAACCAGGCTTTCCACAGGCACTGCGGAAAGCCTGGTGGTGGTGACGCGTCGCGACTCTCGCGAGGTCACGAGTCAAACAACAGGTGCCACCGTGCCAGGCGCCCCTGCTCACGCTCAGTCCAGTTAACATTCACTTCACAGTTCACATAGATCAGTGGTTTTCAACCAGTGGTCCTTGAGGGGGTTCCAGGTGGTCCCCAGCTAAATGATAGCTATAGCTCCAATCATCACCCACATAGTAAACCTCTCCATCAAACAGGGACAGGTCCCCCAAGATTTCAAACTGGCCAAAGTAACCCCCTTGCACAAGAAAGGGAGTAAATTAGACCCCGGCAACTACCGCCCTATTTCTATTCTTAGTTCCATCTCGAAAGTGAAAAATAGTCTATGAACAGGTTGAAAAGTATCTTGCCACTAATAAATTATTGTACGAGTTCCAATCTGGCTTCAGAACATCCCACTCCACTGACACATGTCTTCTCTATTTGAGCGACCACATCAAACAAGAGGTGGACGCTGGCAAATACTGCGGCATGGTCATGCTGGACCTCCAAAAGGCTTTTGACACCGTGAACCACTCCATACTGGTTAACAAGCTAAAAGCAATTGGTTTCGATAGCACATCAGTGAGCTGGATGCAATCCTACCTGGAGGGGAGAGAACAGATGGTGGAAGTGAACGGAACACTGTCCCCCCCCCTCCCAGTGAGCTGTGGCGTTCCACAAGGAAGCATACTAGGGCCTCTACTGTTCCTAATATATGTAAACGACATGACTTCAGCCTGTGACTGCAACTTGTTCCTGTTCGCAGATGACTCAGCACTGCTGGTCTCGGACAAGAACAAACTGCAGGTTGAAAATGCCCTCAGCTCTGAACTCGGTAGAATCTGCACCTGGCTCGCTGATAACAAACTATCTTTACACCTGGGAAAAACTGAATCCATTCTCTTTGGCTCTATTAGTAATCTCAGCAAGGCAAATGGCTTCTTGGTTAGAGTGGGTGACAATGTTATCACACGTAAAGATGAAATTACCTACCTAGGTTCCATCCTGGAGGCTAATCTTTCCGGTGATAAAATGGCCACCAACGTAATCAAAAAAGTCAACCATAGAACAAGATTCCTCTACAGGATCTCCTCACTGGTCAACAAAAACACCTTGAAGACCTTAACAGGAGCCCTTGTACAGGGTTTCTTTGACTATGCATGCACCTCCTGGTACCACAGCACCTCAAAGGCCCTTAAAACCAGGCTCCAGACTTCCCAAAACAAACTGGTCAGGCTCCTACTTGATCTAGCCCCCCGAACCCACCTCACCCCTGCCCACTTCGACAGGCTGGAATGGCTTAGGGTCGACGACAGAGTACAGCATCTTGCAATGGGTCTGGTCCACAAGATTCGATACACCACCAAGATACCCATGTACCTGTCTAGATACTTCCTTAATGTTAACGAAGTCCACACCCACAACACCAGAGGGAGTACAACGAACCATGTACAACCCAGATTCGGCACAAACAAGGGACTAAATTCTTTTCGCTCCTATGCCACCAAAATGTGGAACGCCCTACCAACTGTCATTAAGACATGCGAATCCCTTGACTCCTTCAAAACCGCTCTCAAAGGGCACCTACGGATGGCTGCAATTCGAAACTGGCCCCCGTAAAATCTGAATCCCCCCCCCGCCCCCCCCTTCTTTCCCCTCACTGTATATATTTCTTTTCCCTTTTTACCTCCTTTTTGATGAATTCCTGTTCTGTCTATAGAAGTGTCTATTTGTACGTCTCTAAATGTTTTGATGATTTGAACATGGTGGACCCTGTTGGAAACAAGTGTAATGCTTAATTGGGTCGTCCACTCACAGTTAACAGCCTTTGTATTGAGTTTGTGCTTGAAATGTACTGTAATTCTGCAAACTGTTAATAAATTCTTCAATCAATCAATCAATGATGGACAGTTGATAACCAAATGGTCCCTTTAGTGCGGCGTATACCTTATAGTAGATATTTTACTCTTGATAGCGTAAACGCACTCAAGAGTTAAATTATTGTTAAACATCTGCATTACTTAATTTACAAGAAGTCTACACAAATTAGAGTATGTAGAATAATTGTTATTTTGATCAAAGTTTGCCAACACCCAACAGCATGGAATTTTGAACAAAAGTCATTCGTTTCGGGTCGGCTAAATCTCATCAAATGGTGGTCCGTGGCCCAAATGCTCAATAATGGGCCTTGATATAAAAAAGGTTGAAAACCACTGACATGGATGATAGAAACACACAAAAAAGAGACAGTACACAGTAGTTCTGTTGCAAACTGACATCTGTGGCTAGCCTTAATTTATTTTGAGCCTGAGGCAAAAATGAGCCTGCAACGTTTTAGTTTACAAATAATATAGCCTAATATATTAGGAATACAAAAGATTTGACAACATTAAAGTCTGATAAATATATATTTCTTAATATATCAAATTAATCGTCCAAAAAGAAAAGCATCCATTTTGTTTAAGAGTGGAATGTTTGTGTCAAAAAAGATGCATAACCTTAAAATAAATTGCTGATAGCTGGGGCGGAATTCGTCCAAAATCAACAAGATTGTGCACTTTGGTGCACAATCTTGCCAAGTTTTTGGCATGGTATTAGGTATGGTTATAGTAAGTAAGTAAGTAAGTAGTCAATTTTATTTATAGAGCACATTTCAAGAGAAGAGATCAATACAGCACTATGTTACAAAGGCCTGTCTAAAAAGGTTATAGAACGTCGCAGTTTTAGTATGTTATTTAGCATACCCAATACTAATAGAATCCATTGAAGAGATTTTTATCTCTTCTATCCATTATTTTGGTTTTTAACCATATACTGGCCCATTTAATATTAGATTCATTGCAAACTGAGCACTATGGGGGGAGCCCAACGCGTTTGCGTCGCACTTGGTTGTCACCAAGTGCACGATTTTAACAAATTCTGTCCCAGCTATGAAGATAATCATCTACAACTTCTGTATTTGTATATTATTATTTATTATTTTTCTAGGTAGAAGTATTTGAATGAGTTTTATATATTGATGACAATATGCGTTGTCATCAATAAGCTATTCAACAACAATAAGCTATTTCTTATTTTTATATAATAAACACATACATAGTGTCCAACTACAATGTTAAACATTGCACATACAATGTTTCAATATAGGTTGACTATAGCATATAAATGTGAAGTTTAGGCACGGTTTAATATTAACAATTTATACTACAACAAAACACTTTGGTCAGTCCAGGGATTTACTTATGCCACTGTTATGTTTGGAAAGCCTGGGTATCGAGGCTATGTTTGATCTATCATATAGCTTTAGGCCCCAATTACATTCCAGAAGAACATGCATTTCTTGCATTTCACAAGAAAATCTTGTAAAAGTAGGACTATAATAGAGAATAAATGTTATTTACTGTAAATCTATTCACTTTTCTTTTCATTTTGTCACCTGACTGGATGTTTTTGTCCTACTGTATGGTAGAGTATAGTTCACTCAAAAAATGACGTATTTTCTATCAATTACACACCCCACGAAGCCTTGAATTTATGGTTTTTATGGTTTTGTCGCATTCCTTTTTTTCACCCATTTTTTCACCCAGTGTGAAAAAATGGGGGCCCTTTCGTCAACCACACCTCGGGTATACGTGGGCACTGATGACGCGGCGGAGAGGACACACCCCCAGCACCCACAGCGTCCCCAGCGGGAATCGAACCCAGGACCTTGAGGCAACAGCACTACCGACTGTGCCACCGTGCCCCCGGTTTTGTCGCATTCCTAAGCCAATGCATTCCTAAGCCAATACTTTGATGACCAGGGCACCGCACAGTCAACCCAGTAGGAGACTCTCCTACTATGAATTCAAGGCTTCATGAGGTGTGTACACAACCTTTGACATACATTTTGACCTGAAAGGCAAATTCTAATTCTCCCCAGAGCAAGCAGGCAAGCTCCATTAGTCGTTATAATTTCAACACATGCGCAGGAGACCTGGGTTCAATCCGGAGTTGAACAGGATAGTTACATAATGCAGCTTTAAGGTTCTTAACTCACAGTGGCAACTTACAGTTTTTCTATTTCCATTTTAAATTCAGACCACTTTCACACAACTTTGGTATCACAGTGACAGACTTTACGACAGACTGATAACAAGGAAACATTTAAAAGATGATACATTTAGATTTCATAATTTCTGAACTTCCGCAGTAGACTGGATGGTGAGTCACCTTCCCAACGGAAGCGCCTGTGGCAGTAGTCACCTAGAATAATTCATGGATAAAAGTTATCTCATATATCAGGTTGGGTCAAAGTCAGAGATAGCTAAAAAAAAATAGCTGATCTACAAGCTCACACCTCAGCTTGCACCTTAAAGGCCCTAAAAACAAGGCTCCAGACATCCCAAAACTACTT
Organism: Electrona antarctica; assembly: GCF_951216825.1. Lineage (NCBI taxonomy): Eukaryota > Metazoa > Chordata > Actinopteri > Myctophiformes > Myctophidae > Electrona > Electrona antarctica. Next base: position 9,455,853 of record NC_136791.1, read on the forward strand.
GGCCTTACTCCCAGAATCGGGGGCGGTGGTGGTTCAGGGGTAGAGTGCCTGGATGGTAACCGCAAGGTTGCCAGTTCAAACCCGGGCTCCCCCAGAGTTACTGTCGAAGTGTCCTTGAGCAAGACACTGAACCCCTAATTGCTCCCGATGTGCTAGTTGGTGACTTGCATGGTTTCCGTTGCCATCGGTGTATGAATATGTGTGTGAATGGGTGAATGTAATGCACAATCTCTGTAAAGCGCCTTGGATAAAGGCGCTATATAAATTTACCATTTACCATTTAGAACCCACCTCACCCCTGCTCATTTTGATAGGTTGGAATGGAATGGTTGACGACAGAGTACAGCAACTTGCAATGGGCCTGGTCTACAAGATTCGCTACACCACTAAGATACACATGCACCTGTCATGATCACAACACCAGAGGGAGTTCAACAAACCACATTCAACCCAGATTCGGCTCAAACAATACAAGGGGTTAAATTAATTTCGCTCCTATGCCACTAAAATGTGGAACGCCCTACCAACAGCCGTTAACAGCCTCCTTCAAAACCGCTCTCAAAGAGCACTTACAGCCATCTGCAATTCGAAACTGGCCCCTGTTAAAAAGTGAAAGTCCCCCCTTCTATTTTTTACCCTTTTTTCTAACTGTGTATTTGATGATTTTTTTTGCATAGATGTGCATATTTGTATATATCTTTAAATGTTTTGATGAATTGAAAATAGAGGACCCTGATGTAAACAAGTCTTATTGCTTCTTGGACTGTACCCATTCTGCAATCTGTTAATAACATTTTCAATCAATCAATCAATCAATCAATCACACAATGTGTTGTTGCTATGCGTTGTGTGAGCTTGTAGATCGTCTATTTTCAGGACCAAGCACATAGCTAACCTCAGTCGTATTAAGTTTATTAAGTAGTAGGTAGCGGTAAACAACACTTCTGTTTTTCAGACTTTCAAGTTATTTTAAACTGTACTTACTTGAGGGTGGCACTTCTTCATTTGAGGACACTCCTTGTGTCTCCAGCTCCAAATGAGAATCATCTGCAGAGGTAGCAGAGTATTGTGCCTTCACCCCCTCCAACATTGCTTCCTTCTTGGTTCTCACTGCAAAGTGCATTGACTGAAAACAGTTCACCAGATCAATTAATAGCAATAGCCATAATGGCATAAAATTACAGCTGGTGTATTTGCAACTGATTTACAAAGTCACTTACTGTTTTCACAGAATCATTCAAGGCTTGCCAGTCATGGAAAAGCATGACAATTCCACTTCTTCTCCACAGGTCATAGTTTTTCCTTTTACTTTCATTGCACAGAACCTCTTTTGCTTCTTGCAACTTTTGAAAATCTTCCACTGCAATGTTTTCATAAATGGTGAATAAATGGTGCATTTGTAAAGGCAATTTACATAGATTGTGGACAATAAATTGGGAAGCAGGATGTTACCTGCTGTTGGATTGTCTGGGTGTTTGTCTGGGTGGCATGCCAAGGCTCGAATCTTATACTCGTTGACAATCTGTTCAGTCTGTAAGAAAAATAAGGCGTTCTGTGTGCTATTGTTTACAGGTCTAGTCCAGGTTCTGGAGCCTAGGACCATGCAGGATCGTGAGCGGCGCGCGGTTACGGGTTACATAATATTATAGCCATGATTATAGCCCGTTGCACGTTGTTGATGACGTTTCATAGTGAATTCTGTCATCTTTTATCAGTTTTATCTTTTAAACTGTTATCATTTTGATCAGGAGAAAGGCAAAAATACAGTATTAAAGCATATGGAAACTGGCAAATGGCAATACTTACCGACGATAATTCATCACACCCTAATAAACCGTAGTAATCCTCCAAGTCCTCTGGTCTACAATTCAAAACGGCCTCCATAAAATACGCAAAACTGTTCACAATATGGGACGGATTTCTAAAGGATCACAGCTGCTTAACTAGCGGCTGTTCTGTTCTGTTCAGCTGTTGCTGTGGCTGTTGTCTGACTGACTCTGATGTAAGATCCGTTATGTTCTCGTTGTCAGACACTGGCATAACATAAGCACATTGTTTACACACATGTTACTTAGCTCAGTTATATTCATCATTGGGGATAAAGTAAACATTCCTATGGTTAATGGATGTATTTTTTTTCTCTCCAAGAAGCAGAAAATCTTCTATAATGTACAAATTTAAGGCTTCAAAAAGATTGCAATCTCAAGATAAGCATTTTAGGGATTATGGATCATGGACCAATTATGAATGATGTGTGTTAGTGTGTAAAACACAACAATAATAGCGTTCATAACTTCATACTTCATTTCCTACGATGATTTTTAATTTTTAACCACATGACATATTTTGTTATGGTTTGACGTCATCGACGTAAAGGAAGTCGCGGCCAGGACGCCACTATTGGTGGAGAAGGAGTCACGTGGTCCATGCAAATCAACCAGCTGTCGACCGGGGAAGAATTCTTCTCTTTTTCTTTTTTCTCTTTTACAACCCAGTTCTTGTTCTTCTCAGCGGCTTTACGGGCTGAAGATGGCGGACACCAAGAGCACTACTCTCGGCAGGGCCTGCTCGAGGGCCTCCGATACGGACGAACCGGTCGCGAAAAAGTCCAAAATAAGCGCGGTCGTGGATTATGGACTGGAAAAAGCCGAGACTGGACAGCTCTCGCACGCAGCGGAGGCCGCCGAGGGCCGCCGGGAGGCGGCGGTGAACTGCGGGCGGCAGGAGGAGGCGGCAGAGGGGGAGGAGGAGGCTGAGCCGGCGGTGGTGGAACAGGCCCCAGCAACAGTGCTGCTGGGGCCTGTTCCACCACCGGCTAGGCCGGCAGCGGCGCTAGGCGGAGACAATGGACCGACACTGTTGACCCCGGAGCCCCATAGCAGAGCCGTGGAAGCACACGAGAACAGCGCGCTTCATGGAACGATGGGAGAGGCCACAGGTAGACGCATGAGCCCCGGGACGTTACTTACTGTAGCAGAGCTCCCCGTGTTGTCATGAGCTCAAAGTAGCCACGTTTAGCGAACAACACTATTTGAGAGTCCAGGACAGTGTAAAATGCCTAATTGGACCTTGAACAAAATTACATAAACATTTGGGAAGTTTTTTTTAAACTCGAATGGTGGGCACTGGGCAAAGTACAAATGGAGCCAAATGTCAATTTACTGCGTGAATCTCTGATCTCAGTGGCACAGAGTAGTAGATAAATTAACAGTAGGCTTAACATTTGATCTTTATTCTATGCATTGCATTGGGTGAAATAGCAACTTATCATTAGCCATTTTATTCATGTCCTTTCCCATTACTCTTGACTTTCATGTCAACTCTTAGACTGGTATAATTGTGGCATCATAAGTTATGTTATATGTCACAACAGTGTAGATATAACTGTATTACTATAATTACGTTTCACTTTCATTTGTGTAATACTTGTGTTCTGTGTTAATACTCAGATGTACTTGGGCTCATTGGTGAGGAACTTCCTTCAAATGGACTAGCAGAAACCCCAGAACACATCAACGAGGAGGATGACAGATCTTCACATGCAAGCTCAAGTGACTGGACACCTCAACCACAAATAGGTGACAGATAGTTATGTCGTCTTACTGGAAGCTGGCATATATTACTGTTATTTGATTACTCCCATATCTTCTATTGATTGATTTTAGAGCCTGTGGTCAGGTAGGTCCACTACTCGTATTAGACAGTGAATAGTGAAGCTCAGAGTGTATATTCTCCGCTCCCCAAATGGGCTTTCCATTTCCATTCTCAGCAGTCAACATTTTAGCGCTTGCACCAGAGACCTGGTTTGGAATTGGAATCGGAATCCCGGCTAGGACATAAACTTTGTTTCACAGATTGCAGTTCTAAGTAATTATATACTCGGTCAGCGATGAAACGAACAACTCGGACTAAAAATTCTGACTTCTTGTCATGTCTTTGACTAGGTTCCTACAGATTCATCCAACAGCACATCCTGAGAGAGACTGACCCGAGGACCATTCTGAAAGACTTGCTTCCAGAGACCGTACTCCCACCGGATTTAGATGACATGACGTTGTGGCAGATCATAATTAATATCTCAGAACCTCCAAAAAGAAAGAAGCGCAAGGATGTTAACACCTTGGAGGATGTGGTCCGACTGCTCCATGAAAGTAAAAAGATCCTGGTTCTGACTGGTGCTGGGGTATGTATTAACATTAGTGTTATTTTGTTCCGTTTTACAAATTAACCTATAATAAATGCTAAAGGGTAATTTGACCTTTAAATTCATTTTAATATCTGACTGAAATTGTTAAAAAACCTTTTGAAATAATAATTTTAAAAATGTCGGAAACCCATAAAATGTTCCCGACCCAGTGTCTAGGAAAGACTTCTCTAGAACTACAGACCATGTTGTGAAAAGTTTAATTTAGAAGTATTTCTACTGCGCAGGAGGCATAGTCTCCTTCCAAAAACGCTACCAGAGCATCAAATCTCGCACCACCCGTCTCAGTAAAGTTTTTTCCCCCAGGCAGTCAGGCTGCTGAACAGCTGACCTTGCACTGTATGCACTGACACTTTACATTGCACTTTCTTGTTGTCTGTTTGCACTATAGTTGTTGTGTTGTTGTGTATATTGTCTTAAGACTGAGAGTGCTCGGAGCAAAATTAATTTCATTGTATTCATAGTTTTATACACTGTATTTATACATATGTTGTAGTCTTTTCCTCTGGCCCAGAGATAGCTGTTGACTTTTTAAAATTACATTGAGATCCATTGTATTGGAATGACCGCATAATCAATAATGGCAGAAAACTCCTAAACTTGGCAAACATTTTCTGGAAGAGGAAAAACTTATTTTTGGTGTATTTTGGGTGAACTACCCCTTTAAAATATACTCTACCCCTTTAAAATATACTCTACAATAGTATAAAGGACTATTGTAGAGGTTTCGCTGATTGCACTTTTTGTTTCCATAGGTGTCTGTTTCATGTGGAATACCAGACTTTCGTTCCAGGGATGGTATATATGCAAGGCTTGCTGTAGATTTCCCTGATCTTCCAGACCCACAAGCTATGTTTGATATCGAGTACTTTAGAAGAGACCCAAGACCCTTCTTCAAATTTGCAAAGGTTTGTTGACTGTGCACCCTTGTTTCACTTCTGACGTATAAAAATGTAAAATATATTACTTGACATTAAGGATGCAACAGTTAATCGAAATGAATCAATTTAATCCAATATGTTTTTCGTACATCGATAATTGATATTTATCAATCAATTCCTATTTTGGGCATTACATTACGGGTGAAATGATTAATAAAGAAAAACAATTGATCTACAAGCTCTTAACACCTCGCTTTTTTGCACTACATTAAAAATATTCATTATTTTTATATTTAAAGTAAATGCATTTTTCCCTTACTTGATTAATCAAAAAGGTAATAGAATAATCGTGAAGAAGATAATCAATATTTGCAGCCTTACTTGCCATTCAAGTGGATTAAGTGCATACAAATGGGTATTTTGACAATGTCTCTTTCGGTGCAGGAAATTTACCCAGGTCAGTTCCAGCCATCACCCTGTCACAAGTTCATATCTATGCTGGATAAGCAGGGGAAGCTGTTACGGAATTACACACAGAACATTGATACTTTAGAACAAGTGGCTGGTGTACAGAGGATTATCCAGTGTCATGGTACGTTTTTTATAGCCTATATAAAAGTTCAACATATTTTGTTAAATACTCATGCAGTGATCAAGAGTCAATAATACTTTTATTGTTTTAGGGTCATTTGCAACTGCAAGATGTCTTGTCTGTAAACACAAAGTGGATTGCGAGGCTGTAAGGGAAGACATCTTTAACCAGGTACTACCACTATACCACCGATGTTAAAGTGACTGCAAAGTTATACAACAGTTAAAATTATAATAACTACACCAAATCATGTTCCTGGCCAATAAATCAACATCCAAGTCTAAGAAAATCTTTCATTCGTATCAGACTGAGTGGAAACATCACATTTCTTTCCGACTTGTATGTTTATAATTACTTACTACAGCATCCATATTCTGAGGGGAACATGTGCGCAATAACACATCTACAAGCTCACATTGCGATTCGTTAACTTGTGAGCTTGTTGATCAGCTATTTTTGGTATAGAGGACGCCAGACAAAAGCAGTCCAAATACAGTTGTAACCAAGGTCCATTTTACTAAGAATGGAGGAACTGTTAAGTACTGAAAAAAAATCATGTATGAAAATCTGTGTCTACCTGTATTACAATTCATTTTGGGACATTCAGTATAGCTTTACCATCAAGTTGTTTTAAATGATTGTATGTCCCTATTTATCATTCTGCAGGTTGTCCCTCGCTGTCCACGATGTGCCCCAGATATCCCCTTGGCAATCATGAAGCCTGATATTGTCTTTTTTGGAGAGAATCTTCCAGAAATGTTCCACAGAGCCATGAAACAGGATAAGGATGAGGTGGACCTTTTGATCGTCATCGGCTCGTCGCTTAAAGTCCGACCAGTTGCTCTCATCCCAAGTATGTTTGCAATGCATCAGTTTATAGTTTTTCTTATGTTTAATAAGACTCAGTAAGTCCATGCATTAGTAACAGTGCCCCTATTGTCCTTCTCCATCCAGACTCTATTCCTCATGAAGTGCCTCAGGTACTTATAAATCGGGAACAGCTGCCTCACCTCAACTTCGATGTGGAGCTACTAGGGGACTGTGACGTCATCATTAACGAGCTCTGTCACCGACTAGCCGGAGATTTTGAGCAGCTGTGCTACAACACATTAAGACTCACTGAAATCACAGAAAAGCCCCCTCGATTACCGGCTCCCACAGAGCAGAATTCCTCGAGTGACAACTTGTCGGGTTCTGGCGAGGATGTGCAGGAGGAATATAGTCCATGCAATGCAGACTCAGTCAAGCCATCAGATGAGATGGAAAGTCAGAATGTCACAAAAACTGTACATGATGATGATGATGATGATGATACTGATGCTGCAGCAGCTGATGATGATGTAACACCCCCAGAGTCTTGTCCAAATGCCCAGCATCCTAAGGAAGAGACAACTGCATCTTCAGAGCCGGTGGAGGACGTGCCAAAAGAAGAAGCTGCCGAAGTAAAGAACCAAAACTCCAACCTCGAAGGTCGCAGACGATGCTGGATCAGTCGAATCAACAGAAGTCCAATCAGCAAACGTCTTGAAAGTATGTTTTAGACTTTAGTAACTAAACTGAATCAGTATAATTTTCAGAATTAGAACTTGATTAATTAGATGTTTTGCACAATACCCCAAGAGTAAAAAGTAAAAAATATAAGAACACTATCAAGAATAAAAAAAACAACAACATTGAGCTTTTCTTTTTGAATTATTTTAATTTACTGACTTTGCTACCTGCTTTACATTAGCGATGATCACTATACTCAGAAACTGTTAATTGGCCATGTTTGAATTTGACTTAGTGCATTGTTTTGACATGCAATGTGAATTGTGAACAGTATATCAGTAATATCACAAGACCAGTCATGTGTCACGTCACGTAACTGATGTACTTGTGTGTAAATGGCAAAAAGCAAGGACAGTTGTGAATGTGAGCATTATGTGTGTGTTATAAAGTGATCTAAATGGCATTTGAAGCTCATGGCAGGTGAATTGATTTTATCAGTGCACTGTGACGAGGTTGAGCAGATGATACTTTTAGATATTGAACCTATGCTTGCCGAGAAGCATTTTGGAACATGATTTTTTTTAACATCAGTACAAAAATACCAAGCACTGAAGCTAAACTCAACTGATTGTGTGTTTATTGTTTATATATTTTTTCCTTCAGCATCTCAGTATCTGTTCCAAGCACCTAACCACTACATCTTCCATGGGGCCGAAGTATACTCTGACTCTGAAGATGAGATGTCAAGCTCCTGTGAGAGTGAGAGTGAGGACTCATGCTGCAGTGCCGATGGTATGGAGATGGAGGAGGAGGAGGAGGAGGAAGAGGAGAGCGATGCCGAGGATTCCAGCATGCTAGCGGCAGAGGAAGAGGAAGAGGCTAGCCTCAGAGACACAGTACCACACAAGCTAACGTTGGCCAATGAGGGCACATCAAATGTGCAGACAGACAGTACTTCTGACGACGTTCAGAGCACCACACACCTTTAAATGTAAACTACCATGCCTCAAAGCACTAATTGTCCTAATTCCCTCTTTTTTTATGTTTTGTATATTTTTGACTCATCAACCTTACTATTCATTTTCATAAAGATGAGACCACTGTGTGATTATGCAGCAAGTTCATTCTCATTTCCTTTTTCTATTTTGTTGTGCCCTGTATGCTGAAACTACTTACTGTGCACACCTCAATGGAATTTGTTTGTTTATTTCTGTCAACATGTTCATCTCATTTTATAAAAACTCGCATTGGGTGCAACAGTAGAATAAGCTTTTCGATTTCAATTACTAAATTTGCCAATATTTACAATCAATCAATGTGACATTATGTTCCCAATGCGTTCTTCATTGTATACATGTCACTGGCATGGACTATGTAAATGTTCGTAACCTACTGTTCATTGAGTGGTGGGTGCTAGGACATGTTGCCCGACCTGCATTACAAACAGTTCAACTCTACTTACTGAAAAAAAGGAATGTGATCTTCAATTCAATTTAAACCAAAGAACACTTCCCCAACCCAAGCTGTCATTAACTTTGTGTCTTTAACCTGTCATGTAAATACTGGAGAGAAATATAATTGATGTTATCCTGACATTTGGCAGCTACTTTATACGGTCAAGCCGCTTATTTTTATACTCTAACGAGAGACATACTCAGCAAAGAGTAGGTGATAGTTTTTATCTGTAAAAAGTTATACAAAATTATAAGCCTTAGGACTATGTTCAGTAAGTCAACATTGAGGAAATAGCACTTTTTCCTATTTACAAGACAGGTTTTGTTGTCAATGTCACTTTTGATAAACCAGAAAGGTTGACTATTTTCATTTATTGTAGATTATTGAAGCCTGCTGCCTGTAGGAAAAAGAAACCTCAGTTTTGTTCTTTAGTAGACAAATGAGCCAATTTGTGTTTGATCTGTCTACACAAACATTAACATGCCATTTTATTTAAGCCTCATGTTTTGTTTACGGTTCAAGGGAATAATTTTATACATTGCAGTTGTACATTATCTACAGTGGGGTTTATAAGTAAAACAAAAACTCTTTAAAACACTGACCACGCATTCCAGTTATTTCAAATGCAACCATCACGAGTTCGTTTCAAAGGTGCGCCCTCTAGCGTCTAATATAGCCTTTACTTCTCGCGTGTAAAATAAAACTACATTTACCCAGCACCGCCCAGCACCCTCGGTGTTCCGGCGTTGCGACGTGTCGTAAAGTAAACCACAGCAAACAGCACAAGCAAAGCAAGCGAGATGGTAAACCAACTAACCAAGACGTTTGGCACTTTCTCTTATTCTGATTTGTAATCCGTTGTGGGTTATAATATAACAGCCTAGTTTTCAGAACAACAGGAGGAGCACCGAGGTGTGAGGCATGGAGGACATGGAAGAGGACACGTTTGAATTGAACGATGACCACAACCACAACTATTGTCCGTGCAGTGCGAACGTCCACTCGTATCTCAGGAGGCAGCTGTCAGATGTGCCTCAGCCTCTGCCCTACGCCTCTTCCCCGGTGGTGACCGGGGTGCAGCGAGGAGGAGAACCGGGCTGTGATGGAAGAGAGAAGCTTTGTTCCTTCAGCAGCACCGGGGGTGCAAAGTTCATGGACTCCGACGAGAGCAGTGAGAGCAGTGAAGTCAGTGAGACAGACTGTAGTCCTGCTGCTACTGCTGCAGGCAAATTCACTCTCAACTCCACCTCAAAGTTTGGTAAGTTTCTCTCGAGCATGCTTATTTAAGCGATGAGCAATCTGTCGGTTGGCTGTCGAAACTAATTAATCGATTATACGCTCGACTTGTTTACCAGCCTATCACTGCATGCATGTAGCCATGTACTGCTATCGGTGTGTGCATGCACAGGCCGTTGGCTGCATGGAACCAGACAGACATGACGACTTCTGGTGCCAAGTCCTTCCCGTTGCACAACGTTAATCCGTGTACATTTTACACACCCACACCCCAATGTTTAACTAACTACTTATAAGCATTGATTGATTGATTGATTTATCAACAGTATGCAGAATGGGTACATTTCAAACGAAAGCACAACTGAATACTAAAACTGTTACTGTGTGGACGACACACAAAGCATTACACTTGTTTACAATAATGTCCACCTGACCACATCCACTTGATACAATAGTTATCTTGCCAACTGTGCTCCAACGGTGATAATTGTGATAAACTAAATATGATGATAAATCCATGGTGTAATTTGGCCTAGCCTACTAATTAATTGGATTAAGAACTATAATTGAGCTAATTGTTAGCATTGGTAGTAAACATTCTAGAAGGTTTATTGCACTCTGCATATCTCTATTGCAGAATGTTTTTTTGTTTTGTTTTTTTAAACTGGTTTGACTCGGGCACATGCGCAATCATTCAAAACCTCATCAAAACAAATTGGCTACACCCTTCTAGCTCTATATGGCTACACCCATGGCTACACCTGGACTGGTGTGGCTGTGGCTGACTGACAGGCTTGACCCTCCACCACGTGTGTTTGACTTATGCCTTTTATTATGATGATCCATCATCTTAATCATATAGCATAGCCTTCATGATATTATATTAGTCAATCTTATGTCTTTGAAGAATAAGAATTGTTAGGCACGTTTCATGAATTTACAAGCACCCGTCCCACTCACTGACGATGGGAGAAATCATTAATTATCATCTTGCATACGCAAATCTGCAATCAGGTGAAGTTTTAACTCGCACTTGACTTTGGTGCGAGTCTGCAGAGAGGTTCACATAAGAGATAGAAATCGAGTAACTATTACTTTAGCCTTCTTTAGCTATTAAAAACGTAATGGTTGATTAGTTATCATGATTTTGGCTATATAGAAGTGTATATTTGTACATCTCTGATGAATTGAACAAGGTGGACCCTCTTGTAAACCAGTGTAATGCTTGGGTCATCCACTCACAGTTGACAGTTTTTGTATTGAGTTGTGCTTGAAATATACTGTAATTCTGCAAACTGTTAAATACTTCAATCAATGAATAAATAAATAGGCATAGGCCTACTACACAGTGTGTTGTGACAAGCATACTAAAGCCTAGGTTGATGTTTCTGGGTTTTATGCTCAAAACGCTTGTCCACCCCTCAAAAATAGATAAAGCTGACCTAGCTATTTTGCACCCCTAAAGTATAAAACATGGCTTAAGTGGTTAAGCATTCATTGGTTAACATGAACCCCTGGGTGAACCTTTGGCGAAAACAGCAGATCTACAAGCTCACAACACTTCGCAAAGCAACATTTTGTGAGTTTGTAGATTGGCTATGTAAATGCCTATGTAAAAGGGTTATAATCAGAAACATTCTTCTCTTTCTTCTTTCAGTTTTGAATGCCATGGCCGTGGAGGACTACCAAAACAATCACTGGCCAAACCTGGAGAAAGCAATTGATCTTCTCCTTGTCCAGAATCCCACAAATCACATCTCCATTTCTTATGCACAGATATACAGGTATGGCAATATATATATTTGTCTTTTCTTTAAGTTTGAAGGTTATCCACAGAGTATTTTAGGATCATGTAGATTGGAAATGATGACTGAACATTTTAAAACATTACACCAGTGTTGTATTTTCTAAACTGGACCCTCGTCTGGTTCTGACAGACTGGTAGTGTGTGCAGGCTGGGTGGTGTGTGATAATCCGGTTGAATTATTCCTTTGGTACGGCGACTGCAGCGGCGGGCCCGGGAGAACAATAACGAGACAGTATCACGCTAAAGGTTCACAAAGTTTATTACACAAATAGGAACATATATAGTGCTGGATCATAATGACGTCACGTGACAATAAGATATGAGACAAAGTACTGTGACCTTGCTGCCGCTGAGATGTCTCTCGTAGCCTATCTATAAAGTATGCTACAGTACAGGCAGTACACAATACATTTCAAGTACACTGTATCTCAGGTTAAAGTACACAGACTTTAACCTGAGATACATGGGCAACTCATAATATAACAACCAGCAATACAGAAAAAAGACCAACAGGATGACACACAAAAAAGGCACTTTGGGGCTACTAGTTGAAAATAAATTCAAATGTGCTCTGGCCACTGGATGATGGAACGGTATGTGATAAAAGCTACACGATTGCAGATTAATCTGTTGAGGGACTATTTAATTGAATCCCCTCTGTATCCACTAGTTGTAACCTCCAACATTGCAAATCAAAATGCATCATTGTCTACGGGGTGTATTTGATATGATTTATTTTCTCCCCCCTTCTAGTTACGTCTACAAATGTGTCTGTCAGCAGCACTCTGAATTGCTCTACAGAGATCTGACATCAAAAATAACGTCACACCTACAACAAGTTTCCTCCCATTTAGAAGTAAGAAAGATCTAGCTATAGCCCAAGTTTATTTTCTTGTACGAAACGATGTGATAACATGTTCTCTATTTCATTCTAAAGACCAGTCTACCAGAGAACTTCATTGAAAACTTCAACCAAGCACTGAGCCAGTACATAGCTTCACTGCAGTGTATAGTTCCTGTATTCATGTACATGGTATGTATGCATTTATTTTAAAAATGATTAACCCTATTTACCACATAGAGCTTTTTTAGCTGATATATATACTCTTATCAACAGCACTATTATCCTAGCACAAGAGCATAAAATGATATCAATATTTTACACATTTGCTGTTTTCAGAACAAGTTCTACATCGAGACAAAGCTAAACAGAGACTTAAAAGAAGATTTGATGAAGTTGTTTGCTGACCACATTGCCGAAAAACACGTGAACACACTGATGCGTGAGTACAGTGCTTCACTTCCATAACCTGATTGCATGTCTGACTTCTTTACATTTTGCCTCTGGGTCATCTTGGTGGCTTAAAGCTACTATAAGCAATAATATTTTAAATTTTTTGGTATTCAGACAGCCAGCAATGGGTAGAACGCTCCCCCCAAAAAATTTGTCTCTGTGACACATCTAGGGGCCGCAATCTGCATTCAAAGATTTTCCTAGAAGCTTTGTCATTATTGGTCGATTTGCCTGTCTGCTTCCTGATTGGTTAATCATTGCGACCGGGTTTTTTCCGACCAATGACAAAGCTTCTAGGAACATCTTTGAATGCAGATAAGCCTATCTCACAGAATTTCCCCGCCCCCCTAAATACGCCCCCTTTCGGGGTTAGTGGTGATAGCGTGACGTCACTCCATAGACGCTACATGTTAACAGAGGTTATTTAAGAAGTCTACAACTTTTGTTTTCTCAAGGTAAGGTTTGTTCTATCTGCTCGACCTGATTTACCATCTTGTTTGCTTCATAATAATATTGGTCTGTCACATTTTTACATTAGAAAATGTACTTAGATTCTCCAGAGAAAAAAACGTGTAAATGCCCATGTTAAAGTCACCACTATTTACCGGAAGTGGGCGTGAAAAACGGGCTGTGAGATAGGCCTATTGCGGCCCCCTAGATGTGTCACAGAAACTACATTCTTTTTGGGAGCGTTCTACCCATTGCTGGCTGTCTGAATACCTAAGAAATAAAAAGGTCATTCAAATTTTGACATATTATTGCTTATAGCAGCTTTAAGCAGTCATTGTGGGTTGGTTTAAATTCGTAATTGTTTCTCTTCCCTCGTTTCACTTTACTGGCCATTCTGTTAGTTGTAAAATTACAATATGTAACTGGAAAGTTACTTAAACTTTTGCTTAAACTTTGCATTCTTGGTGTGGATTTGATCAGTTTCTTTGTGCTCTTGTCTATCATGTTGCTTAGGGGTTTTGACGCGGGAGGGTTCTTCCTTAACCCATTCTGGGCGGGAACCCCTTTTGGTGTTTGCATTATGTTATGATTTAGCTATTGAAAAATAGCAGATCTACAAGCTCATGAGCTTGTAGGTCTGCTATTTTTGAAAATCGAAGAACGACTGACATAGAAACATAGCTTTTTCAGAAAACTGTCAGGATGTAGAAGACATTTTTAGAATCTCATCTCAGGTCAAAATGGGTTAAAGAAAGCTATTGCCTATAACATAGTTATTGTGTGTCATCCCTAGCTCTTCTCATCAAAGCACATTCCATGCCCTTTCAAGTGCAACCGTCAACGATGGCTAACGTGGTTAAAGGACTGTATAGTCTTCGGCCAGGTAAGGCCCCCTTCTGAGTTCTGACCTCACCTGCTGAAATTACCGCAACCTTTCCTTGAACTGCTGAAGCCTGACTCACAGGTAGTTGTGCACACCAGTGTTGTGCCCTGAAAATGGCAGATTTACAAGCTCAAAGTGAGCTCGTAAACCTAACGTATTCCGTGCACAACACGGCACACAACCAAGTATAAGTCATGGTTAAAGGGACATTTCACCGCTGGAAGAAATTGCAGTCACTCAATGTTAATAGTATTTGTAGTACTGTAGTGTAGATACAAGTAAGACGCGCAAACGCGGGAAGCGAACGCAGCTCGTAAATTGCAATAACAACAATTAGAATAAATTACGTACTTTTTAAGGTTTTTTTTAAGTTAAGTTTTTTTTAAATGAAATGTTTTTTCAAGTTTTCTTTTAGTGTGTGTATGTGTGCGTGCGTGCGTGTTTCTTTTTTAGGTTTTTTTTTTAAGTTTTTTGTTTAAGTTTTTTTTTAAGTTAAGTTTTTTTTTAAGTTAAGTTTTTTTTTAAGTTAAGTTTTTTGTGTGTGCGTTTTTCCTTTTTAAGTTTTTTTTTTAAGTTTTTTTTTTAAGTTAAGTTTTTTTTTAAGTTAAGTTTTTTGTGTGCGTTTTTCCTTTTTAAGTTTTTTTTTTAAGTTAAGTTTTTTTTTTAAGTTAAGTTTTTTTTTAAGTTAAGTTTTTTGTGTGTGCGTTTTTCCTTTTTAAGTTTTTTTTTTAAGTTAAGTTTTTTTTTAAGTTAAGTTTTTTGTGTGTGTGTGTGCGTGCGTGCGTGCGTGTGTGTGTGTGTGTGTGCGTGCGTGCATGTGTGTGTGTGTGTGTTTTTGTGTGTGATACAGCTGCGCCCTCTGGTGATGGGCGGGTGGTGTTACAGCGTGACACACAGACAGACACACACACAGACACACACACAGACGTGATCTGCTGGGTCTCATAGTAAATGCTCACTGCGTTCGCAAACAGTAGCACAATTTGAAATTTGCACCCTATGGCCAGAAAAAGAATGAAGTCTGTGCGTTTGATTAGGGTTTGACTGTATTGCTGAATTCCTACAATGCCCATAATGTTTTAGTGCACCCCTCCTTGTGGAGAGGGGGGAGGTCATAGATATTAAAAAAATACAGATGCATTAGTTCTGACACGTGTTTGACTCCGACAGTCATTAGACCGACAACCTACCTCAGTACCCCTAAACGCAAGCACGGGAGCAGTGCATGTTCGAGCGGTAGTCCGACCGTTGTTCCCGCATGTCGGACTAATGCTCCGTCGGAATTACGTTTTGATCCCGCCTCTGATTGGCCTACCGCTCTTCCGTTTTACTTCCGCTATATGCTTCCCAAGGAATCTCGGGAAAGCTTGCCAATGCAATCACGCATCGCCATCGCCTCCCGTTGCCTTCCGTTGAGATACAGACGGCCCAGAGCCGTCTACCTTTATGTCTATGGGGAGGTTGCATGGAGGTGTGACTTTGTAGTCCAGGAAGGAAGTGAGACCACATTTTCATGGCAAGCTTTTGGTCATGAACATGGCGCCATGACTAAAATATCTAAATACCATATTTAATTTAATACACACATCAAAACCTAAATGTGATTGCTAAATCCTTATACAACTTTACAAACTCTTGTACACCAGTGTGGTTCAAATCTCTCAGTTACACACTGCACATGCATAAACTACCGCTAATTTATTTTTAACCACTTAAACCATAGCATCGCTATTCTGGAAGGAACGATTGCCCAAAATAGCCGATCTACAAGCTCGCAAGGTGCCGCAACGCATTGTCAGCTTGTAGATCGGATAATTTTGGTGAAGATATTTAGTGTAGCCCATTAAAATATGTTCAACTAAGTATTTGGTTGCCCATGGGAATATGGTCAACTAAGTATTTGGTTGCCCATGGGAATATGGTCAACTAAGTATTTGGTTGCCCATGGGAATATGGTCAACTAAGTATTTGGTTGAAGTGGTTAAGGAAAACTTATTGTCCTTTTTTTTTCTCCTTTTTTTTTAAGAATGGGCCCAGTTGGCTCCCAGTCTCTTTTCTGGATTTATTCCACAAATCAACCCTCCTGCTGTGGAGTCTCAACTGTTGGATTACGCTGCTCATGACCAGAAATTACAGATGGAGCTCTCCATGAATGGCTTCCCCAGGTGAGTGGCAGGATGCTCACTCACAGCTATTAACCCATTTACGCTTGACGTCGAAATAAATAAGTCTTCTGAAAGAATATATATTCAAAGATTGGTTCCGCATTTTCACGATTTTTCAAAAATAGCAGACCTACAAGCTCATAGCGCGCCACTCGGTGGCGCGCTATGAGCTTGTAGATCTGCTATGTTTCAATAGCTAAAGTATAACATAATGCTTAGTTAAAACACCAAAAGGGGTTCCCGCCCAGAATGTTGAATACTACTAATAATACTAAGTTGAATAGTTGATTGATGAATATGGCATCATAAAATGATGGCTCGTGATGAACAAAGAACATATCTCTGCTGTTGGGAAGAAACCACCTAACTCCAAAATGTTCATTTTTCAGGAAATGAATAATATAAAATCTTCAGTAAATGAAGAAAACCTTATATTTTAAAAACGAAGCAATACAGCCTCATCAAAGTTGATGTTGTGAGTTTATATTTTGTCAATTACTTGCATGAGAGGTGGTTGGAGTTGCTTTAGTAGACAGTTTGAGGGTCCAATGGAGTTGAGAGGTTTTGTCCAAAGCGTTTTTTACTACTTTCCATTGGTTCAATATTTTTTAAACGGCACACAGACGTAAAGGGTGTTCAATAGCACTGATTTATACAAAAAAAATAAAAAACCTAAAAAGTTACGAGGTTTCCTCCCAACAGCAACGATATTCACTTCAGGCCTCAAAGGTGTCTACTGACAGTAGTCAAGCAAGCTGACTTGTTTACCTAGCGGACAAAAAGTAAATATTACATATACATTTGCATACATAAAAGGACTAATAATAAATAAAGAAGAATAAACTGTAGATATCTGACAGCTCTATCCCCCGCCGATCTCACAGAAATGCATAAATATGTACGGAATTGCAATTCCGTACATACACGACGAGAAAACCCAGAATTCGTACATATGACACTACTACGGTTTAGACGCTGTTGAGTTCGGGTTTGGCATTATTTACTATTCTATATCAGGTTACAACTCGGACGGGGCTGAGTCGGCTCGACTGAACTTCGCAACTCACGGGCCGCACAGTGTGACTTTGATGCAGTTTTTTTTCCCAAGTCACTGATGGTCTTTTGTTTTCTTCCTTTTTTCCCAGAGGGGACCAGTCTCGTAAGAGGTCCAGTGAGGACTCCTGATGGTGAAGTTGAAGTTGCAACATTGCCACAAAATATATGCCACAAAACGTAACACTGTGCCTCTGATATCTTTTATCAGAAACTGGCTCATTGTACTAGGTACACTATTGTTTCCATCTGTCTGAACTCAAACTCACAAAACACTGTGAAAAGTGAGCATTATATGATTTTTTTTTGCATTGCTGAGTAGAAATATGATATTTTTGCTCATCCATGTTCTGAAAAGCACAGTGAGTTCAGTATGGTGCTGTCCTCATTAACACTGCTGATGCTGCTGGACGCGTTCAGGTGTTTATTAATGTTTCCCTCCTTTTTGAAGAGTGCCTTCCAGGTATCGGTTCTGACCAGATATCATATTAGAGCTTTCATTCCTATCAGTCAGTTGGGACTTTCCACTTGTGTAGATTTGGCCAATTAAGACTCCACTTGCTGCTAGTGAGATCAATCCTACATTAAGTTTAGGTTCTTCACCTTCACATGTTTACACGTGTGAGCAATTGTTTCCATTTGGCACAAATGGCATCAAGTATTGTCTCTTTTAATAAAGGCTCATGGAAAAGGCGTAATACTCAAACGTACTGTAGCACATTTGTCAATCATGGAGGATTTCTTACTCTGACGACTCTCGTTTTATGACAAAATACTGTGAGAAACGGACACTTAACTCACTTTTAAGTGTTGTCCAAATGGTACAAGGGTAAAGTTCCTGCCCACCTCTGTGGAGACATGGGGTTTGCTGGGCATTTCGGCAAACACAATTGGCCGTGGTGGAGAGCGGGAAGCCGGCTGTGGCTGCACTAGATACTCCTACAGGTTGATCATGCGACATGTTCAGTAGGGAGCGTAACTGAGGTGGATATTGTGTTCCACAGCATGTTCTACATCCTCCATGAGAACTGTCGAGTAAAAAGAAGCCCCTGGTGGCATCACGTGTATCTGAGGAGATGTGGTTAATGTCTACAATCTTCAAGGATCCCCATAATTGCGAGAGTATACACATGTTCCATTTGTACTAGTTACAGACCTGTAAGGGGCCATTTGGAACCTCAACGAACCCAAAGGTTCCACGGACCCCACTTGGAGAACCACTGGCCTACACCATCCCCAGACTAGTCTCGCATTGCCACACTGTTGCCTCTCGCAATTTTCAAATGCTTCCGTCATACAGTCTGGAGCCCGGAAGCTCTGATCATGAGTAAAATATAAATGCTTCCGTCATACAGTCTGGAGCCCGGAAGCTCTGATCATGAGTAAAATATAAATGCTTCCGTCATACAGTCTGGAGCCCGGAAGCTCTGATCATGAGTCAAATATAAATGCTTCCTTCATACAGTCTGGAGCCCGGAAGCTCTGATCATGAGTAAAATATAAAGGCTTCCGTCATACAGTCTGGAGCACGGAAGCGCTGATCATGAGTAAATATAAGTGCTTCCATCATACACTCTGGAATCGAAATCATCTAAGCATATATAGCTTGCTGCTTAGCAGAAATGGAAATAAAAAAACTAAAGATATTTTAAAATGTATTTCCGTGAAGCGAAATGGCAGCGTTCTTGCTCGGATTTCGGGAGGTGTAGTTCCAGACTATATAGCATTCGGTTATTGTGGAATAATAGCTACGCGAGACTATCCTCAGACCAAACGGTAGGGGATGGCAGTGACATGGACTATAAAAAAATCAAAAACCCAAAAATATCACTCGCCCACTTCAGCTTCAATTCTCATTTTCTATAACATGTAGCCTACTGTAGTGACTGGTAAACCAGATTGTATTTTCCAGGCATGCCAAAGAATCTTCACAGTGCTTATTTTCTTTCTTTTAAAAAAAATATATAATGCATTGAGAATCAAACTCATGGTGTTATGTTGCTGCTGTAGTTATTAATGTACCAAGACATTGAGCCAGTTAATTTCTTAATTTTTTGATTGCTCCATGTGTCCACAACACCTCAATTAGTATTTGCAAATACTTGTTACTGGTTTGATTAACAACTTATCTTTTCCTACACTGTTGTTCTTCATATGGCAAAAATCATCTTTCAGAAGATTTGATATTTATGAAATACTTTTTGTTTTCTTTCTAAAATGTTTGCCATGCCCAAAATAGGGACTCCATCTTTAATGTGAATATTATTTCACATTTGACAGGCAATTTAAAATTTGATGAATTTGAGAATTTGATTTCTCTGGAGAAATGATTGTTAAATATTAGGGTAAGAGTTGACCCTAACCGTAAAAACAAAAAAAAGAGAATTTCAGAGAAAATTTGCAACCTGGTATGTTGAGAATAAGTAGCTCCACACATGCTTTCCATAAAAAAATTTAAACAAAACCCAAAATGTATTTTTCAAAATTGACCCAAGTTGTGCTTGCTGATGAAATTATCCTGGAAATGTGCTCTTTAATATGATGTAAATAGGTCATTTGCATGGTCATCAGTATACACCACTTAACTCTCAGAACCATTCTTTTTGTTACATGTTTAACTTGAATTGGTGGGTATGATGCAGGTCTTCACACTGTTTTAAGTGTAATTAGATGCTCAGGCTTGACTGTCTTTTTTTTCTTTTTTGGTGCAGATGGTTCCTTCATGGTGTGTACTGACTCATGCTTTCAAATAAACTAATTTCATTAATTCTATATTATGGACAGTCTTTATTTTATTCTATTCATGCTTTACAAAGCTCTGCCTTTAGAAATTAAAATAATAATTAGAAAGCAGATTGATGTAGAACATCCTGATAGACTAATGTTGGTAATCTGCTGTGTTAACAGTAGTTCCACCAGCACCCAGGGCTCTGGGTGGTGGTCTTTGACAGCCTACTGTAGGTGTTGTGTTGGACGAGGAATCCCTTTACACTTTACAGTACACCCCCACTTGGCCAATAGGCTGGGATCCCACCCTGACACATGGGCCAGGCCAACCCCCCCAAAATAACCGTGAGGCTACTGCGCTGACAAATGCTGCTACTTTTACTGGCCGGCAGGTTACCCTAGCTACTCCCCTCCACATTTCCTGTAAACCCAAAGGTTAGCACTGTGAGCACTACTGTAGGAAGGCTGCATGTGTACAGATTTCACAAGGTGTCCACCACCGGAAGACCGGAATCTCCCTCTCCCTCTTTTGGGCTCCAAGGATTTACCAGACGGGTCCAGCCGGGTTTATTTTGAAGGTAAAACACCTTGCCCCTGTTTTCTTGTTGGTAGTCCGTGATGGCTGCCATTTGGCTTGACCTACATGTCTGTCTACCCACAGATGCCTTTCTATTGACCCATCAGGCAAGCATGGACTTCCATTTGTCTTTGAAATGCCTTGCTCTGCACTTAACTGAATTAACTCAACCTGACATTGTGTAGTGCTGTGTTTAAACAGGGACCTGTTCATCTGTGTGGACTGACATAGTTTATTCTCGGTAAGCAATGTCCTATTAATAAACCTTTTACTTATTTTGTTTGTGTTCTTAGATTAACTGTTATGATTGCTCAAACTGTTATTACTCAGGGCTAGAATATGGAGGGAGGGGGTGGAGATTCTTTTTTTTTTTCTCAGGTTTTTCTACATGTAAACTGAGCCCTTGCTATTTTTAGATATGACTTGGTGGGCTTGGGGGCTGTTTGCACAGGATTAATGTGCACAACAGCTGCAGCTACAGGTCTGTTGGAAGGGCATCGACGTAGCCTCTCTTAATTGCACTGATTTGAGTGTCAGTGGCATATGTGTACCATATCTCATGTCTGTAGTCAAAAACTACACCAGGCCAGTGTCAAAAAGTTGTGTAAAGACTGAAGTGTCTGAGATGGAAAGTGAAGAGCATACACTGGCCTGAATCTGATGACAGTGCAGGAAACTGATATCCTGTTGAGGCCACAAGGCAGTTTAAATGTTGTTTGAATGTAGTCAGGGACAAATTTTGTTTGTCTTTATATAATGCTATACGTTTTATATACCTAGGGTCAATAATAGCAATGTTAAACACTTGATTATTTGAACTTAAACCCTTAAATATTGGGTATCTGTTGAACTTGTGGAGTGGACATAGACTTAACTGTAGCAATGTGCATTACTGAGTAAACTTACTGTTAAGTATAGAGTATGGGTTGTTTCTAATCTGCAAAAGATATAAGCGGAAGGGTAGACATTTATTAAACCAATCATGTATTGTTTAATGTACTGAAAGCCCAGAGGTGCACATTATATTTAGTGTTTCCCATATCTATAAGTGTTTGAATGAACCTTTGTTATTCTTGGCTCACAGCATGCAAGACAACATCGACCAGTCGCCGTCGTTGTCTCAGCTCCTGAGAGAGAGCTACCTGGCCGAGGCCAGAGCTCAGCAGCGTCACAGTGAAATGAGCCGATCGGACTCGTCTTCCTCGCGCCGCCTGGTCTACGGACCTCTCAAAGGCAAGAGTGATGATCATGTGGGCCGCGAAGACCCCCAGTTCTCAGACCTGTCTGCCTTCCTTAGTCAAGAGGAGCTGGACAAGAGTGTTAACCTCGCCTGCCAGGCCATCGGACATGATCCCCGCGAGGACAGGTCGGAGGTCACGGCCCACGTCGTACCCTCCCCGTCCGACAACCCCTCGGACACCTCTCCTGTTGCTCCCTCCGCACGCCTCTCCGCTCCTTCATCTTCCTTCTCCCCCGTTCCCCCTGCTGACTCCTCTGCCCCCATGTCTTCTAACCCTTTGGCCACGTCCTCCCAGCCACCCCCTGAAATTAAAGAACTACCGCAGGCGCACACCACGTTCTCTGCAGAGCGAAAGATGCACCACAAAGGCTCCACGCAGCAGCACGACGGCCCCGTGAGGAGCCACAGTGCCTCCGTCGATGGCTTCAACGACTTTAGCAGGTCATCGAGGAGTGCCCCGTACGGCGCGGAGAACCAGTCCAAGAAGGAGTTCCTCAACAAGGCCGCAGACTTCATAGAGGAGCTCTCCTCTCTCTTCAAGGCCAACAGCTCCAAAAGGGGGAGGCAGAGATCGTGCAAACCCCACCGGAGTAGGGCCCAAAACAAGAGTGACGGGGCTGCATATGTCCTCGGCCCTGACGACAGGGAGCGGCCGGTCGTGCCCCTGGAGCTGGAGGTGGACAGGCCCGTCCCGGCTGTCGTTCGCAGCCAGCCAGAGCTCCAGACAGACATGGGGACCGGGAGCATGGAGTTCCCTTCGCAGGGCTGCAGGCTTCCCGAGGAGGAGGAGGAGCCGTGCAACTCTGCTTCCCCAGAAGAGATGGAGGCCGAAAGCACAGCGCTGACACAGACGCCGTACTCAACGGATCCTGTCTGTGAGCCCCCCCTCTTCAGCCAGAAACTGAAAAGCAGGGAGGTTCTGGAGGGCAGTAAGGTCCAATTAGACTGCATTGTAACAGGACTCCCTGCGCCTGAAGTACGGTAAGGTGAACCCAAATAATATGCATGAAAAACTTTGAAGCACTAATTGATCCATTTCATTCAGGGATAATGTTTTGTTTGATTTCCAAAGATACCATTTCACCTGTGAATCCCCGTCGTTTTTTGAGGGGCCCCTCCTATATTCAGCAATAGTGTAGATTTTCGTCTTACACAAACATTAAATTCCCCTGGCCTTGACAATGAATGGAGAATTTACATCATAATTATGTGGACGAGCAAATCGGCTATTTTTGTCCTACACAAAGAAATCGGCTATTTTTGTCCTACAAAAAGATTAAATTCCCATTGACAATGAATGGATGATGTACGATGATGAGAGCGCCCCTCACTTCACACAGGTGTGATTTTTAAATTACTCTGATTACTGATCTTACTTAGCTTCTTGTTTAGCTGGAGATATGAGGAGAGGAGGGTGAGCTACAGTATTAGAGTATTTAGTTGTATGGCAACTTATTTTAGTACATTTTGTGCACGTTATAATTAAAGAATAGTGTACTTCAGTAGTTCTTAAATACATCTTCTGGTAATATAATTACAAAACAGTACAAAGGACAAATTGTAGATCGGCTATTTTCAAAATATTTGTATACATTTGAAAGGAACATTCTACATAATGAGTACTTTTACTTTTAGTAAATGGTGCATTTATATAGCGCCTTTATCCAAGGCGCTTTACATAGATTGTGCATTACATTCACCCTTTCACACACACATTCATACACCGATTGCGGCGGAAGCCATGCAAGGTACCAACCAGCACACCGGAGCAATTTTGGGTTCAGTGTCTTGCCCAAAGACACTTCGACATGTAGATGGGAGAAGCCGGGATTCGAACCGCCGACCCATGGATCATTGGACGACCTGCTCTACCTCCTGAGCCACAGTACTTTACATTGTGATGCCAATTACCTTTGTACTTTTAGTCAAGTACATTTTGAATTCCGGACTTTTACTTGTAACTAGAGTATTTCTATATTGCAGTGTTGATACTTTTAGTAAAACACTTTGAGTACTTTAATCCACCACTGGTTAGGGCACCTGTTCAGCAGGGAGGTAGTGTGTTCATATGCACTCGTTATGCCCTCCCGGTGAAACTTCTGTCAGCTGAAAAGAAGCAGCTGGTGACTCCAGATGAGACACATGCTTGTCCACACACACACACGCACGCACGCACGCAAGTACTTGTCCACACACACACATGCACGCGCGCACACACACCACCACGGTACCAAACGGTAGGGGTCAGCAGTGACAACGTAAAGGTAGTGTGTAAGTGATTTTCTTTGGTTCTAGTGTTAAAAAGCTCTAGATTATGACAGTACTCATTGCTATAGAGTGTTCAGTAACAGGACTCTCCATGTCTCCGGCTTTTTATTAAAGAGAAAATGCATTTTCAAGTCGGGATACCAATCAGGAGCATAAGAGAACGCAATACAGGATAGTGCAATTGTAAGTGATGACGCAAAAAAAAAAGAGGAACTGGAACTGGAACATTATAAAAACTAAGCTCATAAATAGCTACTCTTTCCGGATTGGCTGCTAGGTGAATTTTGTCACCTACCCGAAAAAATTATTTCCCCGTTTAATAAAGTGCTGGAGAGACAGCTAAGACTCCTGTTACTGAACACACACTGAAACACAACCTTTTAACAAAAAACGTTTTTGTGTTAACCAAAAAAATGATCACTTACCCTACCTTTAAGGACATAACTACTAAATTTTGCGAAAATGTGAAAAGATATTTGGGGGGAAAGTTTGTGACAGCTGCTGAAAGTTGGGGTACCATTAACATCCAATAGGCCTATAAGGCAAAAATGTCCAAATTTCATTATGCTTTAAGTAGCATGTGACGTGTCAAACTAGGGGGTTTTCATGGTTCTGAATCCATTGCAAGCATTAGTTTTGCACAAAGCATTAGTTTTGCACAGAAATCACTCCTTCGCCTAAATATGGCAATAGCCATCATCACAAATGTGATGAGGTCAGCACAGTGGTTATGGCTGAATTTAGCCCAAGGAGTGTTTTCGTGCAAAACTAATGCTTGGAATGGATTCAGCATCATGAAAACCCCCTAGTTTGACATGTCACATGCTACTTAAAGCATAATGAAATTTTGGGAATTTTGCCTTATATTGGATGTTTATGGTACCCCAACTTTCAGCAGCTGTCACAAAGTTTCCCAAGGGAGTTGGGTTGGAACAAATGTATATGTGATTGTAGACACGTTTATGAACACATTTGTGAAGAAAGCTAGTGGTAAGCATTTGTTTTGCAGATTTGCCACACATTTTGCTAACTAAAGCACGAAAGAGCACATGGAAATGCAACATTTTTAGATTTGGGTTTGTTAATACCTGTCTGTAATACTAATCAATCATCCAGTTTTACTCAAGAGTCAAGACACTCAGAGTGCTTTGTGGTGTGAAAGTTAAGACGAATGATGCAAGTGTTTTTCTTTAGAGATAAGAGAGAGATGACAAGTGATAATAGTCAACAGCTGCCACTGGGGGGGGGGGGGTGTGTGTGTGTGTGTGTGACTGTGTGTGTGACTGTGTGTGTGTGTGTTCTCTCTAATGTCTGGAACATTGGATCTAATTTAGATCAATTATCTGTCTATTGTGCCTATCCTCCTGGATAGACCCTAACGGGTCCATTTGTACACTCTCAGAGTTAAATTAACATTGATTTTACGATATAAATTGGGGGTCCCAGAGATAGAAATGCCATTAAATGGGGGTCCGTAGACTAATGCATGTCAAACAGGAGGTACTTGAAATTAAACGGGTTGAGAATCTCTGCTACAGCCGTAAAAATCTTCTCTTATGGGGGTCTCTGGCATATCTTTTCAAATGAGGGGTCCGCGTGCTAATTAGTGTCAATTTGGGGGTCCTTGACATGAAAAGGTTTGGGAACCACTGCTCTAGGTCAGCTCAGGTGCTGAGGACCACTACTCGATGTCATCGCCATGGAAAAGAAGTCCAACGGTACACAGTATTACATTCGCAATTGTGAAACATTTCCTATAACCTATATGAACATAACATTCTTTTAAAACTACCTTTGAAAGATTTTTTTTTTCAACAAAGATTTTTTGGGAAAAAAAAAAAAAAACAGCACTGGAGCAGGTCTTCATAAATGCCACCCGGGTTGACTGAAATTGAAAATGCATCTTGATTCAGTTTGAAGGATTTCTTTTTTTTTACTATTTTGAAAAACATTTTTTGATATAGCCAGTCTACAAGCTCACAACGTGTCGATGTAGATCGGGGGGGGGGGGGGGGGGGTCTGGCTGAAATTATGTCTGGCTGTTTTGCCTACATACTGGAGATTACATTGACATTAAATCATGTAAACTACATTGGGAGTACCACAATTGACAACACTATTGTCTGATAGTGTATTGTTTCTGTTAGTGACTGCACTTTTAAATGTGTTAATTTTCTTAGAGTATTTACAAGCTACACAGTGTAGACGGGGGTATATAAGCCAGTAACTCCATCCAGCCGTCCGCATGTTGCTGGGGGGCCCATCCTGTATAAGCAGAATGCATTCACCACTTTAAACTCCATAACATATACTACAAAATAGCTGACCTACTAGCTCACGCGTTGCATTACGAAGGCTGTTTTTGAGTAAATAATAATAATTCAATGCCACAGACGAAAAACAGTCTAAGTCCACACTATTTATCCATAATGTATAAATGATAGTTAAGGGGTCAGGACAACGAGGCCTTTTCGTGGAGGGGTCAGAATGAAATTTGGACTTAGACTGTTTTTCGAGATTAGCCCAAAATTGAGTTTATATGGTTGCCATTTGCATTGTTGCTTTTCTACTCAAACATGTACACCAGACTGTCTTTGCTGTACCTGCAGCTCCTAGCTCAGCATCAGACTGATCCTATCTTCTACAGTACTGACCGTGTTAATATTGCTGCTATAAGTCTATATGGTACATTACATAACATGATGGTGACTCTAGTGTGTCATTTATGTTGCCTTCAGATTACTTTTCTCAAATTGGATAAGTAAAGGTTTCAGTTTGATGTCTTTACATTGAACTGAATGGAAGTGAATTGAGCAGGAGCTGACGTGAAGTTAGTAGAGTGCAGTACTAGTGGGCATGGACCTGTTGATCCAACTTACTGAACATTGTTCAGCCACTAATATTGTCCGGGGGGGAGAATATAGTCCTCGGCCATTTTTAGAAGGGACTGGCACTCATGGGCTGTAGTTGTGTCTGTGACTGATAATGGAATGGCCTGAGCTGTCGACGAAAGCATGAACATGCGATAGAGGGGTGAGTTGAGATATATTGGACTTATTGTTGCTTGGTGGATATTCAGGATGCGGTTTTTAGTGTTCTGCTAGGTTTGCTTTCAGGCTCTAAAGCGAATGTGTTGCTAATGGGATGTGTTGCTTAGCTGGCTTGCACTTGTCTGAAGATGTTAAAGTGAACATTATACAGAATATAATAGCTCCTAGTTATTTATTTTGATTACATTACATTGTCTTTTTAGTGTGGGCCAGTGTGCTAATCTGATTCTTTTTGCCTTTTTGTTCCCTTGGGTACACTTCACTTCACTCACTGTGCGTGACTGCTGTATAACTTTGTTGGAGTTGGGTTCAAATCTCCTTTCAGTTTTCATATCTGAAATGTTTTGCGGCGTTGGTGCGTCAGGGAATAATATTATGCATAGTCCAGCTCTATGTTTAGCGTTGTGCGTATGTGATTGGGTCAACCCATCGGTGCTCCAGGCACCGCAGGGATCTCCTCTCTCTAGTACTGAACTCCAGGGGGAAAATAGCCCTGACAGGTGCAGAGAACAGGCTCTTTGCCACACGGATCAGCTGAACCCCTCGACTACTCATGCTTTCAAATTAGACCCTTTGCTCATTAGAGAATGACCACACTTTGACACAGAATATGGGAGCGGACATTCCAGTAATGTTTTGGCTGTATTGTGTCCAAAGTGTCTGGACCAGTGTGGCTGTTGTAGTGATTGCATTGAAATGGTGGCACTTAAAGGATCCCAGATCAAGTGTTTTAATACTAGGATCCAATTCCTCTCCAAAGGGCAGCCAAGTGGAGAAGGAAAACCCCAATGGGGAAATAGCCAAATTAAGCCAACCTTTTTGACTGATTGGAAAATATATACCGGTATACAACAATGGTCTGGTGTAAATTGTTTTACTAAACTAACCATACTGCTCCTGCTTGCAATTCAATATGTGGGACACCATGTATGAATATTCTTTCAGTGTGGGATTTGATTTGGTGTCAGTCTAAGTAAAATACTGAGTGAAATATATAAAGAAAACAATATATATATATAAGAAGTGTATGGTTGACATATTACCCCAGTACAAAAAAGGTACAGTTGTTTATGGGTTGATTTAAAAATTCAATTTGATTGATGTACTACTGTACAGGCTTGATGAAAGCAACGGATGTCATTGGATGATGCATTGTGACTGCTGTCCAGATCAGCATGTTGACTCAATTCCTGCTGGTTTATTGGGTCTATTTTATCCAGCAGCAGCATGGTCTCATTCACTCAGAATAGAACTACTTAGACGTAGAGCCTGCTGCATAGGTCACCAGCCATATCGGGGGCAGTGAGAGGGCTACTAGTAGGATTCTTTTGCAAATTGATAGTTTTAGTGGTTGAACTAAATGTCAGGCTTCAAGTGGTAATTCATCTGCTCTCAAACCCAGGGCAACGCACATTGGCTGGCTGCAGCTTAAACATTACAAGGAATGTTAAAGGAGCATTCAGTGATTGGGTGATTTGGAAAAAACCCTGGTCCGCCCTGGTAACAAGATGTGCACATGCACACGCTCTACAGTGAGGGAAGTACAACAGACCAACAGCACGTGCACCAAGGCCCGCCGCACTCGATCATGATTGGAGGACGGCCCCTCTCATCCTGATTGGATGAAAGCTTTGCCACCCAAAGCCCAAAACCGAAACTAGGGTTTTTTTACTCCAGGGGCTCACTGGGGACAGGGAGGAACTCCTTATATGATCAGCACACTTTATAGTAGGGAGGATTATCCAAAAAAATAAGAAAAGATAAGTCATATTTGAATTAAGTGAAATCACTGAATATACCTTTAACTAGGGGTGTGCCAATATATCGATATTGTGATATATCATGATACTTCAGCCCGCAATATATTGTATCGTCCTCCCGGCAATATCGCAATGTATTGAATATCGTGATATTGATTCGTTAGTACTAGTACAATTACCCATTGTTGTGGACAGACAAGTTGTGGACAAGTTGCAGTCAGTGTTTTACTGTTTGGAGGAGGCAAGATTCATGTACTTATTGGCCAGTTTGTGACACAAAAAAATCTTGTAAGATTTTGGAATAAATACATAATTCCAGATTTTTGCCTTTTTCATTTTTAGTTACAGATATCGTGATATATCGTTGATGAAATTCTCTTGCAATATATTGAATGTCGCAATAGAATATTGATATTATCATTATGGAGGGCCTAATATCGCTACAGATATCGTATCGTGAGGTACCCATATCGTCCCACCCCTAACTAACCTATATTGAGGATTTCATCATGGCTAAAAACTTGCAGTGCTCAGACAAGAGATTTTTGGGACCCTGACCCATAAAAGGGACAAAAAATTGCCTTTCATTTCCCCACATTAGTGTTTCTCAATATGATTTCAATGTCCAGGACCCAAAAGTGGGTTGATGTAATGTGTGTGTGTGTGTGTGTGTGTGTGTGTGTGTGTGTGTGTGTGTGTGTGTGTGTGTGTGTGTGTGTGTGTGTGTGTGTGTGGTATATATGTGTGTATAGTATATATGTATACACACACAAGTACAGTATAGTACAGTAGCCATAGGATGTCAAACGTACTTTTCCCCCCGTTGTGCCCTTACAAGATGTAAGGCTTACCCCCACCCTTGGTCCAACATACAACTACAAAACATACAATTACAGACCAAAAAACAACACAAATTATAAGTATAACTTAATAATTAAGATGTATCTCGCTATCCCTCATGGCACATATATGGTGTACCTTTTAATATTTGTTATTTGTAAGATATTCTTTTAGAAGGCCACATACAGACAAATGCCTCAGTTCTTGAAGTACAAGGTATTCCCAGTGCTTCAAGTGTGTCTGGAATTCTTTGACCTTTCTCCTTCACCTTTTGATTAGGTGGAGCTGTAGCAGAACTCTATTGTGGGAGGGGTGGCTCACAAAGAACAACTTTAACCATTTAAACCCCTATATGCTGCACCCTCCTTTTTTCCCCACACTAAAAGCCATTATACAAGCTCACAACGCATCACGTTGCAAACGCACCGTGAGCTTGTAGATCTGATATTTTCTGCTGCTGTTTTAGCCATATTTTCACCTATTATGACATATGCAAAATCGGGACGCTTGAGTTCAAGTGGTTAGGTGGAGTTGTAGCAGAACTCTATTGTGGGAGAGTGGCTCACCAAGAACAACTTTAACCATTTAAACCCCTATATACTGCACCCTCCTTTTTTCCACACTAAAAGCCATTATACAAGCTCACAACGCATCACGTTGCAAACGCACCGTGAGCTTGTAGATCTGCTATTTTCTGCTGCTGTTTTTGCCTATTTTAGCCACATTTTCACCTATTATGACATACGCAAAATCGGGACGCTTGAGTTCAAGTGGTTAACCCATGTTGGTGTTTTAAGCATTATGTTATACTTTAGCTATTGAAAAATAGCAGATCTACAAGCTCATAGCGTGCCACCGAGTGGCGCGCTACGAGCTATTTTCGAAAAGTCGTGAAAATGTGGCGCAAATCTTTGAATATATATTTCAGAGCATTTTTAACTAAAATATTGGCTTCTGGAGGGTCCCTGGAACTACATATTTTGAGATGGGGGTCCGTGGCCCAATAGAGTAATTCTGGGGGTCCTTGACATGAAAAAGGTTGAGCACCACTGACATAGAAACATGGGTTTTTCAGAATTTTTTTAGGATTTTGAAGCCTTTTTTTAAATCGACCTCAGTCCAAATGAAAAAGGTGATACTTTGTTGACTTTCCTCACTTCGTGCCCACTGGGGAAGCGAGTCACTTCATTAGAAGCATCTTGAAAATCACCAGTCATAGTAATATTATCAACAGACTATGGCGAGGTCCCATAAAGCTGCATGGAGAGTTGGCGTTGCTTCTTGTGTTACAGGGACGGGACGGAGATATGTTCCTCTTGACCTGCATATAGCTCCACTAGAAAACCGGGGGAAAAGATGCCACACAAACCAGCCAGCTTCATAGTGACAGTGCATCGTATGTGTCATGATGACACTGAAGACGAGTAGGCGGCTGGGATTTAGAAAAACGACACTTCAGCCGTGTCCCAGTTTTGATTTACAGTGTTGACTTATATAACAAATTGAGGCAAAGGTATCACAGAAACCTACAATGTTGGATATACTTCAGGTTTATAATGAGATTATTTATATATTTTATATAAATTCTTAACTTTTCATTATTGTGCACCAACATACAGCATTCAGGGGGGTGAAAACAAATGGCACATTTATTTGGCCCCTGGTCGTGGAACGACCTGCAGTCCAGACTAAAATTGGCCTTGGAAGTTCCATTGAGAAGTTTCAAAAGAATCATCTTAGATGTGCAGTCCAACACCTGCACATGTTCGGATGTGTACTAGCCGTTGTATAGGCCTATATATTTATTATTTCTGTCTATATTGTACATTGTGTATTTTGCACCCTATTACTTAAAGCGTATCACTTAGTTTGGAGATTGTTGTATGTATGTTATAGGTACTTTGAGGTATATCATGAATGTATTATTGGCTATTCTGTAATTTGACATGTATGATGTAGCATGTCATTTTATTTCTGCCCCTCGCCCTCTCTCCCTTGGCCAGTTCCCACTGACTC
This sequence comes from Electrona antarctica, assembly GCF_951216825.1. Classification (NCBI taxonomy): domain Eukaryota; kingdom Metazoa; phylum Chordata; class Actinopteri; order Myctophiformes; family Myctophidae; genus Electrona; species Electrona antarctica. The sequence goes on from NC_136791.1 coordinate 9,487,842, forward strand.
AGTCTCAATGTGTTTTTTACTGGTTAAATAAAGGTTAAATAAAAAATACATTCATATGCATATAATATACATTCCTATATTCATTTATCCGAATGACCAAATTAGAAATTGGCATCTATCCTGGACCTGGACTGAAATTCTGAACATAATTGTGTTAACTATCCTTGCTGAAGAGTTGTGCACTGTAAATCCCTGGTATTCATTTCATGTTGGCATTTGGCAAACACAGTAGCAGCAAGATCAAAGTAAATGGCATGAACATTAGTCAAGGAAATCGTCACAAAGTACATTTTGTAGTGCTTCAAAGAAACTAGCATACCAGGTAAACATCAAACCCAGCATCTGTCTGAACAATGTAACAAATAATTGAAATAACATTCTTAGCATTTGTGGTCAAGCACACAGTATATCTAATTAAATAAAATATGTGTAACAAGTAATCAAACAAGAATGACTCGTGTCATAACTGCCAGGTGCAGCAAGCTCACTATGGGTTTTTATCTCCCATTGGCTTAGAGACACTAGAGGATACGGCTTCACGTTGCAGCGTTCAGACTATGGGTTCTATCTCCCATTGGCTTAGACACTAGAGGATACGGCTTCACGTTGCAGCGTTCAGACTATGGGTTCTATCTCCCATTGGCTTAGAGGAATCATGAAAAAGTGTCCACTAGGCCCTCACCAGAGCCATATAGTAAGGGCCGATTCATACTCCTATTTTAGAGCCGAATAAAAGTCGGTTCGGCGCTGTAGAGCCTACAATGTGACGTAATTTGAGGTTCGGGGGGAGGGTACCGTCCTAAAGTCAGCTCTTCGGTGCTACTGAAAATTTCTGACGAGCCGAAACAGCGGTAAAATAGGAGTATGAATCGGCCCTTAGACAGAGTTACGACAACTCCGTTCACTTCATGGGGCCAGGGTGGCTCTTCTACATAGACTTCTATTGAATGGGGACAACCGGAAGTTTACGGAATCCATTGGAGTCAATGGGCTCGCGCGAGTCCATGAACCACGTGACCAGGCTGTTTTCTGCCCCCTTAATGTCGTAACTCTGTCTTATTCTATGGCTCTGGCCCTCACTAGTCTCAACATCGTCACGACAGTATAGCCAGGCTAAAAGCGACGGCAGCACAATTACTAATGACAACAGTTAATTTGTACTGTGTGGTTTACTCCCAGGTGGTTTTGTGAGGGAAAGGAGTTGGAGCACTGCCCAGATATTCAGATCGTCACCAATGGCGAGTTGCACTCGCTCATTATAGCAGAGGCTTTTGAGGAGGACACGGGCCGCTACTCCTGCTTTGCCTCCAACTTCTATGGCACTGACTCCACATCAGCTGAGATCTACATCGAAGGTGACTGCACAGTAAAACCCTGAGTGAAACTCTGAGAATGTAAAGTGGATCTATAAGGGATTGATTGATTGAAGTTTTTATTTCACAGTACGAAATACAAAATACAAATACAAATACTGTTACTTTGTGCACAATCCATGATAAAGCATTACACTTATTTACAACAGGGTCCACCATTTTCAATTCATCAGAACATTTAGAGGCTTACAACAAATATACACTTCTATTAAAAGAAAAACAGGAAATCATCATCATCAAAAAACATGTACAGTATGGGGAGAAAGGGGTGGGGGAGCTCAGACTTAATTATTATTAGGCTTATTATTTTATTATTACCGTATTATTATTATGCTCAATGTGTCTCACAGGCGCTTCTTCCAGTGAGTCTGAAGGGGAACAGCACTTTGAACACGTACCCCAGTGAGTATGTTGGCGACAAAGCGTCATCGCTTCTCATAAGTCATAATCCTCCCACGTTAACAATAAGGATTCCATGATAGCTTAGACCCTCTCTTGTCTTTTTCTGCAAATGTTTTCAAAGAGTGCAAAGAAAAGCGGTGACCGGCGGCCCCGTCCAGACTAAAGCTCCGGAGGCCGACCTGACGGCCTCTGATGGAACTGAAGACTCCATACTTTCGTCTCGTAGCGCACCGCCTGCCGAGCAGCAGGCCCAGGAACTGTCCTGTCGGCCGTCGGGCGAAGTGGCCACGGCACCGCCGCCACAGCCCATCCAGGTATAGTGTTGATTTTGTAGACACTAAAACGATGACACAAATTCTTCGTCGACTACCTTTTTTCACTGACGAAAACTAAATGGATCTCCCTTTCTAACACCAGTACCTCCTATGATCAGTGCAGTGTTTTCTGGCTTTACATAAGGGACAGACTACTTTGCTCTCTTCCCTCCCTGTTGGATGCTGTTCCTTCCAGGGCTCGAGAGATGCAGACACTTATCTATCTCTTAATTTAACAACCTGTCTGGGTTCATGGGCTTTTATATTATTCTTGTACTTTTACGCTTTGCATTGCCACATGAACTGTCCTGTCAATTCCTGAATGCTTCTGTCTAGAATCAACTAACCACTTTCAAGTTTCAACTTGTTTAAATTTGTTTCCTGTCTTTCTGGGTCAGTAAGCAGATTGAACTAGACATGGAGTTGCTGTGAAAGGTCACATTTTTGAAGTGTTACCCTCTCCATTGAAACTCTGTAGGGCTGACTGAGTTTTGTTTAAGTTGTGATTACATTTGCTGAAGATGTTTTTACTGTGAAATACCATCAGGGACTGATGGTATATGAGAGTGGTTTGTACGCATTTGGAAGCAGTTAGAGGTTTTGTTGTAACTGTCAAGGGGAACCCAACATATATTTATGTTGGGTTTCCCTGTCCTTACCAATGTGCTTTGCATCCAGCAGTGAAAAAGAAAAAAAAACTAAATGGAAACTATATGAAATCTAAGCTACGATGACTAAATCTAAGACGATTTCGTCAACAAATAAAAACTAGACTAAAATGTAAGGGAGGGACTAGAGGAGAAGAGAAGTCATTATATATTTGGTTATACACTCTGAAAATAGCAGATCTACAACAAGCTCACAACGCGTCGCAGCGAGATGCGTTGTGAGCTTGTAGATCGACTATTTTCAGAATGCAACCAAGTGTAAAATCAGCCATTACGACACCACCATCAAGGCACCACCAAAATGCATTTTAGTCGACTAAATCAACTGTAGATTCAGTCGACTAAAACTAGACTAACACTAAAACATTCCAGGGGACTAAAACTAAATGAAAACCATTCAAAAGACTATGACTAAAACAAACACAAAGAAATTCAATCACTGCATCCAGGTAACGCTACAGAGCACGGTGCTTACCGTGCCGGAGCTCTCTGAAGAGTCTGAGGTGACCGCCACGCTGCGACCTGCCGAGGACGAGGCAACGGCCTCACCGGTCCAAGTTGTCCCCAGTACGACGTCACCGCCGGGAGATTCCCAATGTCTTGACATCCAGGAGGTTCCGGAAGCTGACCCAGTTGCAGTCACACATCAACATCATGTACAAACTGCACCGGCGCTGCCATCATTGACCCCAGTGGTGTCCTCCACTCTTTCTGTCCAGGTGGCTCCTACACACACAGCCTTACCCGAGGTAGGACAGTTCTTTCGTTTCTTTTGACATATACATAAAATACACAATTATTTATATATATATATATATATATATATATAAAAGGCAACTAAAAAACACGGTGAAGCAGCTTTCTGCTTACATACTGACGAAAACTAAATGGATCTCCCTTTCTAACACCAGTACCTCCTATGATCAGTGCAGTGTGTTCTGGCTTTACATGGGGACAGACTACTTTGCTCTCTTCCCTCCCTGTTGGATGCTGTTCCTTCCAGGGCTCGAGAGATGCAGACACTTATCTCTCTCTTAACAACCTGTCTGTGTTCATGGGCTTTTATATTATTATTGTACTTTTACGCTTTGCATTGCCACATGAACTGTCCTGTCAATTCCTGAATGCTTCTGTCTAGAATCAACTAACCACTTTCAAGTTTCAACTTGTTTAAATTTGTTTCCTGTCTTTATTTATATATATATATATATATATATATATATATATATAAAAAACACGGTGAAGCAGCTTTCTGCTTCTACGGGCAGGCGGCGTGGAACAAACTCCCACTATACCTTCGAGGCAGCCTCTGTAGACATTTTTAAAGCACAGCTCAAGACATACTTCTACACTCTTGCTTTTATTTAGTTGAGCTTTCAAAATCCTTGTTCTTTTTTCTCGATTGATCTGTAAAAGCACTTTGAGCTGTGCTATACAAATAAAGTATTTTTTGTGTTTTTTTTATTATTATTATATATTAGTTGTAGTAGTATCAATTTATTGTGCTAGCTTTGTTATATTAAGTGATAGTAGCTTTCCGTTGCTATTAAGTTCCTTGCATCTTTTCTTCAGAGTCAAAACATGGACAACAGCTATTTTCAAGGGTTGGACGGCCGACCGCTCATGGCTGCACCAGTATTCACAAAGGTACACCGTTCTCTCTACCAACTACAATCTATATACTGTATGTCACAATTAGTCAATCTGAATGTGACTGTTACTGTGTTTATGCATATTAAATTAATGAATGAATGCTTGTTGATCAACTCTCTGCTGGCAAGCTAGAAGACCTATCTGCATGTCATGTTGTGAATTGTAGACCGGTGCTCTTTTATGGTGTTTTGAATGAAGATAGGGAGTCGCACGCATATGACTTGGCTTAATAATCTCCAAAGAAAAATCCCTATTATTTCCCAAAGTAACTTTTGCCAAAATGTCTTTTATCACATTTAAACTCTCTCATAGTTAGTTAGCTACAGTCCGTAGACCTATTCATCAAGACAGCAGCTTTCTATTCTGCTCCCCAGTTTGTCCACTAGGCGGGTCATCTTTTTATTTAGTCTCTCCTGCATGTCTGTGACTATATGAAAATATTACGTAAAGTGCACCATGGGCACTTTATCCATAGGCTATGTGTTGTGTTGGGTTGGTTAATTTTTTAACTTGTCTTGTCTTTAGTTTTTAGCTTTTATTTTATCTTATGTTATTAAATAGGCTCTATGTTTTATGTTGCACTGCAAGTGACTGAGGGGAAACGGTGTTTGTTCTTTATGTATGTAAGTACTGTACATGGGGAAAATGACAAAGTCATTCTGATTTAGCATTTTGTTTTTTGTTGTATTTTATGCAAATACAATTAATGCAATAAATAATGTTTTGTGCCACACATTTTGTCCCACCAGAGTCTGCAAGAGCTCTTGGCATGGGAGAGCCAGCTGGTGGTGCTGGAGTGCCGTGTGAAGGGCGTGCCCTCACCTAAAGTGGAGTGGTACAGAGAGGGAACGCTCATACAGGACTCTCCTGACTTTCGGATCCTACAGAAAAGTATGCGCTGCCTTTTACTACCGTTTGATCATTTCACATACAGTACATCAGTGGTTTTCAACTTTTTTCATATCAAGGCCCATTAACATTATTTATTCAGCATTTTAAGCCACGTTTGGTGAGATCCAAAACGACAGAATGTTTTGTTGTCGTCGGATATATATATTTGCCCACAATTCCATGACAATTATTTTTGCTCTGCCTCTAATTGTGTAGACTTCGTGTAAATTAAGTAGCCTAATGCAGAGTATTTAACAATAATTTATCTCTTGAGAGCGTAATGGACCCGTTATGCTCTCAAGAGAATTTTAAGATCTAATAGATCTTTTGGTTACCAACTCTCCATCATTTAGCTGGGGACCACCTGGAACCCCCTCAAGGACCAGTGGTGATCCTCGGACCACTGGTTGAAAACCACTGTTATACAATACATGACAAAACACTTGCACAATCGGCAACATGTAAATGCTACTTACGTTTGTAGATGATCAAGAAATTGACTATATGGATGATATACTTGCAGAAGAGGATGCAGCTTATTTATTGTGACTGTATTTGATACGTTTTACTTTTAACTGTTTAGAATTGTAGCAACATTAATGCTCTGTTCTGCCGAAGTAAAAGAAGTACTGCAGATCTGTTCAAATAAAAAGTTAACGTTGAATTTAGTTGGCATTGCATTGATTATGAATGAGTTTGTATTGAACTGAAACTAATGACGATTTTGATATTGCTTTCTTCACACAGAGCCTAGATCCACGGCAGAATCAGGTACAAGATTTTCACATCAAGGACCATCAAATTAATATGTATTTGGCCACGGACTTTCATTTGAAAGGAGTTTGTGCCAGGGACCCCCATAAAAGAAGATTTGTCAACATTTGTTTAAAAGAAAGAAAGAAAGACATTTTGCTGTTGACCCCATGCATGGTAGTCCACTAGTCCCCCGATCCCACTTTGAGAAGCACTGTGCACTGTCCACTGTATACATATTAGTCTACTGAAGTGTTTATAACACTTGGCTGAAGCCTCTCCTGTTCCTCTGAACGTTGGCCAGGGCTGTGTTTCCCTGCCTCTGCACCATATAAGGCACCTTCTCAACCTGTGTCAAAGCACCAAGGCCAGATATCATTAGAATCTATCAAAGCTCCCCCACACATGCCTTCTTCCCCTAGACTGGAATCTGCATCACTACTACTACTGCTTTTGAAGAGCAAAATTACACATTTTCTGTGTTAGAATTGAGAATCTTCTCACATAAACAGAACATAATGCTGTAACATATTCTGATCATGTCGAATAAACGTAATCTGTTGATGATTGTTGTCTTGTCTATCGCCTCTAGAGGAAATCTGCACTTTGGTCATCGCTGAGGTCTTCCCAGAAGATTCAGGCATGTTTACATGCACAGCAAGCAACAAGTATGGAACTGTGTCCAGTATTGCTGCGCTAAGGGTGAAAGGTACCATTTCTGCATCTTATCGCATTAAAAGATAAAACAAATAAAAATGTAAGAAAATGTCACTGCAGAATCCTGAGTTCTGCCTCTTTCTTTCAAATTCCAATCAGGCAGTGGCAACAACAGCAAGACACTGAATAGCGGAAGAATGGACCTCGGCCAAATCCAGGAACCTTCCTCGTCAGACTTCACCGCTCCAGCTGCGAAGCCTCCGCCGGAGGCTGCCGTGACCAACAGCACGAAGGCCCATTCCAGCACCATCCGTTTAGACGCTCTGAGCTCCAGCACTGTACGCCTGGACCCTCTGAGCACCAGCACCGTACGCCTGGATCCTCTGAGCACCAGCACCGTACGCCTGGACCCTCTGAGCACCAGCACCCTCCGCCTGGACCCGCACAGCTCCAGCATGCTGCGTCCCGATGCCTCCGTCAGCAGTGCCAGTGTTCCCAGCTTGGACCCCCCGAGCCTCATCGGAGGCAGTCCCGGTACCGCCTCTCACAGCTGCAGCGCCCCGCGCCTAGACCCCCTCTACCTGAGCACGTGTCACCGGGACATGCTGCCGGGATCCAACGGAGGACACGTGGAGCCACAGGCTGCAAGCGGAGAGCTTCCCTCTTATCTGAAACCCTTCTCTGGTTCACCGATGGCCGAGTCTCCTCAGAGCTCCTCCGGCCTCAAGGCCGAGCAGGAAGTGTCCAGGCCCTCTTTGCCGACGTTATCTGACCTGGCTGCCGGCGGGGCCGCTAAAGTTAAGGCGGCCCCAAACCACCACAATGGGACCCCCACCGCCACCACGGTGGTGGTGCCCCTTCCTGATCCTCCTGCCAACTCCTGCCTCAAGGGCGGTTTGACCAAACACAGAGATTCACGCTCCAGCTCCAGGGTTGGCCGCCGTGTGCACTTCAGGTCGGTGTTGATTTCGAACAACAATTTTGTTAACACATAAAAACTAGACTAAAATGTTAGGGAGGAACTAGTGGAGAAGAGATCCAGCTTGGTTGCATGCTGAAAATAGCCGATCTACAAGCGCACAACGCAGCACTGCGTGACGCGTTGTAAGCTTGTAGATTGGCTATTTTCAGCAAGTGCAAAATCAGCCATTACAACGCCATCAAGGCCCGCCAAAATACATTTTAGTCGACTAAATCAACTGTAGATTTAGTCAACAAAAATAAAACTAGACTAACACTAAAACATTCCAGGTGACTAAAGTGTGACTAAAACTAAATGAAAATGTCAAAAGACTGACTAAAACTAAATAAAAAATGTTCTGCCAAAAACAACACAGGTTGCCAGAGGATGAGGAGGAGGAGGAAGAAAGTGACACCAGTCAGTCTGATGAGGCTCAGGGCAAAGGACCACCACCAGTTCTGGCTAAACCCAAACTGTAAGTATAACCCATTTTGACCTGAGATCAGATTCTAAAAATGTCTTCTACATCCTGACAGTTTTCTGAAAAAGCTATGTTTCTATGTCAGTCGTTCTTCGACTTTTCAAAAATAGCAGACCTACAAGCTCGTAGCACGCCACTCGATGGCGCGCTATGAGCTTGTAGATCTGCTATTTTTCAATAGCTAAAGCATAACGTAATGCTAACATCAAAAGGGGTTCCCGCCCAAAATTGGATAATAGCAAATTATTGTGATCTCTTCATGTGTCAGTATGTTGAGTTGACCGCCTAAAACAGTGGCTCCCAAACCTTTTATAGCTCGTGACCCAAAACAGAAATTGTATGTCTCCCCCGGGACCCAAACTAGTGAAAAAAGCAGATCTACAAGCTCACAGCTTGTAGTTCGGCTATTTAAACATTTGTTTTCTAATTTATGGAATTTCTTCGATTTTTCTTTGATTTCTTCATGAAATGAAAAAAATCATTGCATTTTGTTTTTAAGTCATGAAAATATTAGCGTTTTTGGAAATAGAGACCTGCGGATGAGCTTTTTTGTCACCGGCATCCGACCCACAGGAACGCACCCTGGGCGGGCCGGTTCCGGCGTGCTGCCCCGTGTCCGAAACGGTTGAGAAATGAAGAGTTACCGTGTGCCGGTCCCTCTACTGTACTGTACTGTCACTGTACTGTACTGGCACACCCAAAATCATCATATATACAGTTAATATGTGTGTGTGTGTGTGTTAGGTTGCGCACAGGTGGTGAAAAACAACCATGCTGTTTTCATGCTCATACCCAGCCAGCCAGCCAGCCAGGCAGGCAGGCACCCACCCACACACATAAGTCCGTAAGGGAGTGGTTGCACCACTCAAAAATAAAAGGACCCATAAAAATGGGTCCCGAGTCCCACTGTTTGGGAACCACTGGTCTAAAACACACTCTGAGTATAACACAAGGCAAAAATAATGTTTAATACATCACATTGTATACAATATACACATTGTGTAGAATATGATATATTACATATGGGTTGTATAGATAGTAATTAGTGTTACATTATATGAGTTTGACTGTGAGTGCTATATTTAGAAACAGCAGCACAGGTGGGAGGGCTCTCCTCTCTAAGGCTCCACACAGTAGATGTAATCTCAGTCGCATTTCACTGTTGAATGCATTTGGACCTAAAACATGTGGACTTTTCCTCTCTCCAAAACAAAGGATGGCATTTTCTATTTGTAAGTTAAATTCCACAAACTTGTCATTGATACATAATTTGTTTAGAATTGTTTGTAATGTCAAATTGTGAATGCAACTTTAATGATGATGAGTTTTTATGTGGCACTGTAAAGGTATTTCATCATACATGGGAAGACAAACTTTTAAATAATATTAAAAGGATGTTCATGTATACTTTACTGTGATTAAATGTGCTTGAAACAAGTGACAAAGTTCCTGTTTTGCCTGTAAGCTGAAAGTGTGTTTACCATGCCTTTCACAGTGTAGTGTTTGGAAGGTGCTTGAAGTACTTGTTGGTAGTCCATAAAAGGGAAGATAATTCTTCATTGGACTTGAGAGGCTCATACTCTCTCGCCCATTCACAGCACCTCTGCTTTTCTTAACCCATTTTGACCTGGGACCAGATTCTACTAAATGTCTCCTAAATCCTGACAGTTTTCTGAAAAACCTATGGTTCACAAACCATTTCATGTCAAGGTCCCCCACAATGATATGAAATTGGCCATTCATCTGAAAATATGTTGTTTCAGGGACCCCCCACCCAAGCAAAGATGTGAGTTAAAAACATTAGCTGTGAAAGACTATATAGTCAAATATTTGCCCACATTTTCACAACCTTTCAAAAATAGCGAGAGTGCTACGAGCTTATAGATCTGCTATGTTTCAACAGCTAAAGTTTAAAATGACGGTTAAAGTGGTTAAAAGCTATAAAGGCGACACAGACCTCTAAACGGATTCATATATTTTGACTTTCCTTTTCTCTTATCCCTTGCATCTAAATTATTTTGCCAGGGACCCGGCCCAGCTCCGGATCCTGCACAACCAGGTTCTTTTGGAGCAGCAGCAGGATACCGAACCCGCCGCAGCCCAAACCCAGGTCCAGATTCCACCTCATCATGCCCAGATCCAACCACAGACCCCCCTGAGTCCTTCCGACGGCGTATGTTGGTCACCCCGAATGCACCATGAACCACATCCACAGCCTGGCCTCAGCCTGCCCCACCACACCACCGTGACTCCCCAACAGGCCCTCCACCCTGCTGCGCCTCCGCTGGCTACACCTGCGCCTGCGCCCATACCGGCACCCATGTTTACACCCACAGTTGCATCCGTAGCTGCACCCATACCTGCACCCATAGTTGCGTCCGTACCTGCACCCATGGCCACTCCTGCACCACCCGCACACATCTTTGCACCCATGGCCACTCCTGCACCACCCGCACCCATCTTTGCACCCATGCCTCAGCCCATATCGCCCCCATTCATGTCCACACCACCCACTGTCACATCCTCACTGTTCTCCACTCCACCGCCGCCCCTACTAAACACCACGTCTGCACCTCTGTTAAACACGACGCGCCTGGCCCCCGCGAGCACGCTTCCATCTTCGCCGCAGCTGAAGACGACCCCGCTGATGTCACCCCCTCCTCCACGTGTCCCTCAGCTGAACGCAGCAGCCTCTAGTTCGTTGTTCAGCACAGCACTGCCCCTAACCCAGATGAACACCATCCACGCGTCCCACTTCAATCTGACCCCTTCATCCCTTTCCAGAACCGTGGCCTCGCCTCTTTTCAGCTCTCCTTTTGCACCTCAGGTCGGTGCGGTCCACACCTCATCAGACTCCTTCAGCAGCACCAGCTTCGTCTCCTCCTCCTCGTCGCAGCAGATCACCTCCCCGACTCCGCTGCTGAGGAGCACCCACGCCTCCCTGATGAACCTGGCCCCCGCCTCCCAGAGCTTCAGCTACGCCCGGCCCAAGGAGTTCATCGCGGCGCAGCCGACGACGCCGCTCTCGCCCGTCCGGAGTCCCTCGCCGACGGAGTCGCCGGTTCCCTTGCTCCAGGAGCTGGCCGCGGAGCTCAACTCCTCTGCGTCCAGCTCCCCCACCCTCCCCCCGTTCAGCCCGACGCCCAGGTTCTTCCCCACGCGGGTGCTGGGTTGTCCCACTAGTCCTCCGTCGTCCCTCGTGTCGTCCCCCACCCTGCTGTCGGCTCCGTACCTGAACTCGGTGTTTGCCTTCCGTACCCAGTCGCCGCCCCGGGCCACCTCCTCTCCCACGTCCAGCAGCTCCACTCCCAGCCCCATACAGAACCCTGTGGCGTTCCTCAGCTCGGTGCTGCCGTCGCTCCACACGGCGCAGGCCACCAACTCCATGGGCCTGCCCAAGCGCGCTCCATCAGCGTAAGCCACTTCCTGGATTACCAGTGTGCCAGTGTCGATTTCGTCGACTAATGCTATGACAAATAATGTTCGTCGACTAGCGTTTTTCACTGACGAAAACTAAATGGAAACTAAATGAAAACCAAGCTATGATGACTAAAACTAAGACTAAAACTCACAACTAGAAGGTCCTGGGTTCGATTCCCGCTGTGGGCGCTGGGGGCGTGTTCCTCCACGTCATCAGTGCCCATACCCGAGGCGGGGTTGGCGAAAGGGCCTTTCTGCGTGGAGTTTGCATGTTCTCCCCGTGTCCCCTAGGGTAGGTACCCTCACAAAAAAACATGCAGTAATCCTGGTCTCTAAACTACCTCCCCCTGGCCAGCCGGGATGCCTGGTGGAGGGGAAAGGAACTGGTCGGAATAACGTGTTCCTTCCACACGCTACGTCCGGCCGGGGAAACTCTCCCCTGTCAGGTGAAAAGAAGCAGCTTGGACTCCTCATGCATAGAAGGAAGCATGAGGTCAGTCTGCTGCCCCCCCCAGGTTGGCAGAGGAAGTGTAGCGCCCAGGATTTCATTAGATAATTGACACTGGGTTGCAAAATGGGTTGCAAAATCGTGGGATAAAAATTAAGTAAAAATATATACCGTATATTGACAATTTTGTCAACAAATTTGAACTAGACTAAAATATTAGGGAGGGACTATCTTGTCTATACTGGACAAGACATCCAGTATAAGTAAAAGACAAGTAATTTTACACTTGGTTGCGTGCTGAAAATCTAAAATCTACATGCTGAAGATCTACAATCTACAAGCTAGAGCTTGTCGATGCTCTAGCAAGTCATTGCGACGGCATCAAGGCCCGCCAAAATGCATTTTAGTCGACTAAATCACCTGTAGATTTGGTCGACTAAAATCCTATGATATTTAGTCAATTAAAACTAGACTATTACTAAAACATTCCAGGTGACTAAAACAAAATTAAGTTTTATTAAAAAGACTATGTAAATCTAAATGTGATGCCAAAAACAACACTGCACGTCAGGTATGAGAAATGCACGACGTTCCATTACAACGTTTTTGAGTGATGCAACCATAGCGTGCAGCCACTCCAATGCCCAGCTTTGTCCGTCCCTGTGTCCAGGGTACCAACAGGGGGCGCTGTTGCACCACTCACTTCAGACAGGTTTGATTTTAGTTTTATTGCCGTGTTGTGTTCAGGCCACCTACAGGCATAATGAAGAAGACACCCAGATCACGCTTGTTGTCCGACGAAGACATCCGTGACAGTAAAGAGCAGATCCTCCAGGACATCGAGAAAAAACTTCGCCTTAGGAACGATACCCTGCGCTTTGGACAACAACAACAACAACAACAACAACAACATCAACAGGTACTGGTACCACATTATAGTCTCCATATGCTGCACGTGTCACGGAGTGGTTCCAACTGTGTGAATATGTGACTAAATGAATGATTAATGAGCTCCAGGTTTTAATAAGTGAAATTCTCCGTTTCCTTCCTAAACATGTATTTGTGGTGGTGCTACTGTATGACACCAGGGGTCATCATCGCTATGTTGGCTTGTGGTGAACATTTTTGTCAACATTACATTTTTGCCACGGACATAATAAAATGAGTTTACAAAAATATTATTATTAGTTCCATTCCCAATCATTCATTTATCATATTCATTTGTCTTCATGTGTGTCTGTTCAATAACATCCATATGGATCACACATGATCCATGGTAATGAGTGAGCCTGCCTGTGTGTAGTGTGTACTTGTCTATTCATCTCACGTGTGTGTGTGTGTGTGTGTGTGTGTGTGTGTGTGTGTGTGTGTGTGTGTGTGTGTGTGTGTGTGTGTGTGTGTGTGTGTGTGTGTGTGTGTGTGTGTGTGTGTGTGTCCGTGTGTGTCCATGTTTCTCATCCATCCCTATCCTCTCATAGAAGCTGAATTATGGGGGGACAACGGGGAGCAGCCCCTCTTGGACAGTGAACACTTCTGCTACTGTCTTTAACTATGAAGAGGTACAACAAGGACCTTCCTCCATCCCAAGCACTGTATTGTTTAAGGCTGTATTGGTTCCTGATTCAGTTAGTCATTTCAAAGGATATTTGATAAATTATAATATATTATAATGTTTGTACGGTACCTAATGTTGCATTCAATCTTTTTGTTATGCATGAATAATTCCCCTAAAACATAAACCTAGTTAAAGTTGGTCCAGTGATGGTTATATCTTACAGTATGTTGCTAATACAAGACATGTATTTATCATATAATTTCAGCCAATTAACCCATTCTGGACGGGAACCCCTTTTGGTGTTTAACTAATCATATATGTTATACTTTAGCAGATCTACAAGCTCATAGGTCTGCTATTTTTTTTAATCGTAAAAATGCGGCACAAATCTTTGAATATATATTCTTGCAGAGCTAACCTGTTTTTTATTTCGACGTCAGGCCTAAACGCTTGCAGCCTTTATTAGCCCTGTATACTCTCAGCAAACCAATAGAACAACCAGCTCAGTGGCCTTGTGTTTAGGAGTGTCCGCCCTGAAACTGGGAGGTCGGGGTTCCATCCCTGGCCGGGTCATACCCCCCAATGCCTCCCTGCTTAATTGGCACTCAGCATCAAGGGTTGGATTGGGGGGTTAGATCAACTACAAATGATTCCCGGGCGCAGCACGGATTGATCCTATATAAACAATTTAATTTAGGTATGAGTTTTGCCACTCAATTCATGATTAACGTTCCAATTTTGGAGGTCTGGCTCATGGACTACAAACTTGATCATTTAGCTGGGGACCCCCTGGAACTGCCTCAAGGACCCCTGGTGTATGTGACAAATAGTAGGACTTTATAACATACCAGAACAATAGGTCATCATTCTAATCTATGCCCATTCCGTCGGAACGCATTATCAGAGTATCAATACACACTCATGTTGATGACATCTGGGCTCTCCATATATGGGGTTTTAAGGATTTAGAGAACCGCTGATCTGACTGACTAGTCTAGTGGGAAGAGGGGGGTATCATGCACCCCCCGGAAATATACTTCTAATCAATGTTTTCTTATTGGAAAAAATGTGCTGAAAATGATGAGCTATGATAAAAAGTTGTCAAAATGTCCCACCTACCTCAAAACCCCCTTTTTGGTATATGGCTCTGGCGAAATTGTGTAAAGGCAAATATTAATTCACTAAAATTACATAAATAGACATGGAAGTCTGAAATTTGTAATGGAGTATCCTGACACATAGGGGTAAGTAGAAGAATAGGATTTGGGGGGTTGCTACCATTAAAGTTTTAAATATGACCTACATTATCCCCAGAAAAATAAAAAAAGATGCTGTCCGCTTGACTAATAACAACAAAGATGGTTATTTTCCAACACATTATGGTGAAAATCACTGCCTCACTTGTGTATAGAAAACTTCCCATATCCTTAAGCTTCATTTTGAGCCCAAGATAACCTTTCTATCTTGAAAATTACTCTTTCTGTAGCCAAAACTCTGAACTACCGGTATACCTCAAATCGGTGAAAATTGTATATTCAGTCAGTATCAGCTATACATTTTGGAATGAATGAATGAATAACTGAGTTTGAACTGACTCCACATTATGGAATATTTCTTACTTGAATAAGCTATGTTAAAAAGTTGGCAAAGTGTCCAATCTACCATTTTTATGCAAATGAGTGTCACCATTATCAAAACAATCAATGTTTATATATCTCAGCCAATATTGCACTTAAATGAACAAATAAGGTGTCTATACTTGTATGTTTGTATGTTTTGAGGGTCAAGGATGTCAGTGAAACTATTCTTAAAGTGACCACATGTGCCCGTGGCATGCTGGTGTAAAAATCAGTGCTGCCATTACAATAAAGTCACATTTATACCAAGTAAGAGATACCAATATTGCATATAACTTTACAAATAAGGTATCTAGACAGGTGTTGTGTTATGCTAGCTTTATAATTTAGAATATATATACTGTAGCATAACATCACACACAAAAAACATCCTCAGTATGAACAATACTAGGCGGCAGTATACACACTATAGAATGGCCTGCACTATGCAGTATAAAATACAAACAGTCACACAATCCTGTAACAGTATTCCATCATATACACACTCAAATGCAAAAGTGTAAGCAACAGTACACTAGAATGCACCATAAAGAACAAAATGCAGTCACATTAATCAGTCTTCTTCGTCTTCTTGTCCATGGTCTCCAATGACAAGGAGATCAAGGGTTGGTAGGACTGGACCGCAGGACCACACTGGATTTAAAAACCCTTCGATTTTCAACCATCCCTGCCCTTCATAGGGTTTTGGTTTTTCCACAATAGCTTCATCAGCTCGCTTGTATAAGGCAACACAGTGGTTCTCTTCAGAGCAGAGTAGCATGGAGGAAGACGAGCCAGGTCAACTTTAGATTTAAGAAGTGAGTTTGTCATTTGCCCCCACCATTGTCTGCAGCAACTTGGCACGGGTGAAGTCCACTGGGGCAGCAGTGGCTCAGGGGTAGAGTGGCCGGATGGTAACCGCAAGGTTGCCATTTCAAACCCTGGCTCCCCCAGAGTTAGTGTCGAAGTGTCCTTGAGCAAGACACTGAACCCCTAATTGCTCCTGATGTGCTGGTTGGTGCCTTGCATGGTTTCCGCCGCCATCAGTGTATGAATGTGTTTGAATGGGTGAATGTAATGCACAATCTATGTAAAGCATCTTGGATAAAGGCGCTATATAAATGCACCATTTACCATACTGAAGACTCACAACTCTGTCCATACAGCAGACAGATGAATTGCTGCAACTATACTAATTAAGGATCTGTTCCATATAGACCGATTCAGAAATGGGTCTCATGGTCGCAGGCAACATATTTCCTGTGGACGGAGACGACATAACAGTCGGCTCTTCTACTACATTGAATGGATAGAGAGACCAAATAGAGTGCTGAAACGTTACTCTTTTACCTGCTTTTTAATAACACTAACTTTACAAAGATGCCCAGAACATCAGGATAAACCTGTGTAGTGTATGGCTGCTTCAACAGTGGTGGCAACGTTCAACTTTGGAGAAGAATACGTTGCCTGCGACCATGAGACCCGTTTCTGAATCGGAGATAGTGTAGCACAAGGCACATTTCAAGGACCCCCATAACACTTACGGGTCCATTTGGTTCCATTTTGTACGTTCAGAATTGCACACCAGTAAGATGTCAACAGCTCAGTGGCCTTGTAGTCAGAGTGTTCGCCCTGAGACTGGGAGGTCGGGGTTCGATCCCCTGGCCGGGTCATACCAAAGACTCAGTCGGTAAGTCGGACATGTCCCTGCTACATACTAGTGTCATGTCCAGGGGGTGTACTTGTACATCAAGCTACCTCATACTACAGAAACAGGAGATAGGCTTCTGCCCTATGGGCCTCATGGCTACACAAGGCTTACTTACAGGTCCATTTGGTTCCATTTTGTACACTCTAAAGTTACACACCCGTAAGAAGCTCTGGATATCATCAACAGCTCAGTGGCCTTGTAGTTAGAGCGTCCGCCCTGAGACTGGATAGTCAGGGGTTCGATCCCCAGCCGGGGAACACCAAAGGGTTGGATTGGGGTAAGTCCCTGCGACATACTAGTCATGCCAGGGAGTGTACTTGTTAGGCTCCTGCCCTATGGGTCATATGGCTTGGCTAGGCTCAGAATATATGCTATTTAAATTGTGAGTCTTCAGTGAAAGAGTGGTGGGGCAGATGACAAACTAATTTCTAAATCTAAAGTTGACCTGGCTCGCCTTCCTACATGCTACTCTGCTCTGAAGAGAGCCACCGTTGCCTTATACAAGCGAGCTGATGAAGCTATGGTGGAAATACCAAAACCCTATGATGAAGGGCAGGGATTGTTGAAAACCAAATAGTTTTTGAATCCAGTGTGTCCTGTGGTGCAGTCCTATACCAACCTCACTGCTTGATCTCCTTGACATACACCGTCTCCACACCATAGCGCAAAACTTTCTTAAGCTGCGCACTTCTTAAGCTGCGCGCAGCTTAAATTCCGAGTTTTTAGACAGCTGGTGGATGGAAAAGAAGCTCCACCTCCGCCGAAGACTTGGGCGGAGGAGAGCGTTTCCGGGAATCTGGCCGTCGCGCAAGAATTCAGCGGAGGTGGAGCTTAATTTCCATCCACCAGCTGTCTAAAAACTCAAGCTTTAAGCTACGCGCAGCCGAGAACGTGCGCAGCTCTTTCGACCGTCTGGCAGCACCTACTGGAAAGCATGCACAAGAAGCCGGCGACGAGATAGAGGAATTGATTTCATCGGCACTGATTTGCACACCAGCATGCCATGGGCACATGTAGTCACTTTAAGAATAGTTTCACTGAGATCCTCGACCCTCAAAACATAGGTCTAGACACCGTATTTGTTCATTTAAGTGCAGTATTGGCTGAGATATAGTGAAAATCGATTATTTTGATAATGGAGGCACTCATTTGCATAAAAATTGTAGATTGGACACTTTTCCAACTTTTTAACATAGCTTATTCAAGTAAGAAATATTCCATAATGTGGAGTCAGTTCAAACTCAGTCATTCATTAATTTATTCCAAATGTATAGCTGACTGACTGAATATACAATTTTCACCGATTTGAGGTATAGTTCAGAGTTTTGGCTACAGAAAGAGTAACTTTCAAGATAGAAAGGTTATCTTGGGATCAAATTGAAGCTTAGGGATATGGGAAGTTTTCTATATACAAGTGAGGCAGTGATTTTCACCAAAATGTGTTGGAAAATAACCATCTTTGTTGTTATTAGTCAAGCGGACAGCATCTTTTTTTGTTTTTCTGGGGATAATGTAGGTCATATTTAAAACTATAATGGTAGCAACCCCCCAAATCCTACTCTTCTACTTACCCCTATGTGTCAGGATACTCCATGACAAATTTCAGACTTCCATGTCTATTTATGTAATTTTAGTGAATTAATATTTGCCTTTACACAATTTCGCCAGAGCCATATACCAAAAAGGGGGTTTTGAGGTAGGTGGGACATTTTGACAACTTTTTATCATAGCTCATCATTTTCAGCACATTTTTTCCAATAAGAAAACACTGATTAGAAGTATATTTCCGGGGGGTGCATGATACCCCCCTCTTCCCACTGTACTAGACTCCTCAGTCACCCCTCGGGGCCTCTGCCTCGGCAATACAAACACCATGTTTGAAGTGAAGTCGATGGAGAGACACGCAACAAACGCGTGCAGGCACTGAGGGATTACATGCATTTATAGAGAGAAGATAAGATTGAAATGTCTTTGCTAATCACATGTTGTAATATAACACAAGAGCATTCAATGCAGGCTTTTACACTGCATCTCTGTTCTCTGTTTTACACTCCAGCTGCATTTTCAAATACCAAGGAGGACTCATTTATGTTTTTGTTACATGAACGTTTTTTGCTTGACAATTTGCATTTTGCTTGACGAATGACTCTAATCACTTCACATTATCTATGTTATCAAGTGGTTTAAAGCCTCAATGTCTGTATCTTAATGTCCGTGGGTGGGAAGCCAGTTGGGAGGGGGTGGGGGAGATATCTCTCTGCACTAACAACTTCCTACAGGTTGGTCAAGGTTCTGGGTGGGATAGCATATTCCTCACAGTGGTGGAACTGAGTACATTTACTCAAGTACTGTACTTAAGTACCATTTTGAGGTACTTTTACTTTACTGGAGTATTTAAAAAAAAATCTGTACCTTTACTTCTACTCCACTACACTAAAAATATTGCACTTTTACTTCACTGCAATTATTTGAAAACTTTAGTTACTTGTTACCCGCGACGCATTGTGGAGCTTGTAGATCGGCTATTTTCTAAAGATGTTTTTAATACATTTGAAAACTTTAAATAGGACATTCTGCACAATGAGTACTTTTACTTTTGGTACTTTAAGTACATTTTGATGCCAATACTTTAGTACTTACTCAAGTACATTTTGAATGTTGTACTTTTACTTGTAACAGAGTATTTCCATATTGCAGTTTTGATACTTTTACTTAAGTAAAAATAGGTACTTTTTCCACGACTGATTCCTCAGCATGCGTTACGGTTTATGCCTTCCCAGTCAGATGACACTTGGTTGTCGACACCCTTCCAAGGCCAAACGGTAGGGCTTAGCAGTGACAGGTTCTAGATCAGGGGTGCCCAAAAGGTAGATTGTGATCTACCAGTAGATCAGAAAGGCTTTGCAGGTACAGTAGATCGCATGACATGGCCCTAAAAATATATATAATTAAAAAAGGAAAAAGGCATCTGCCACTTGAATTAAGGCGACTTCATTGATTAACATCAAATGGGGCCTGTCAGCTCAAACCCACAATGCAATACTTTGTTTTCAAGAGTGTTGCGCACAAACGTCAGATGCATTACAAAGTTAGACAAAACAAAACAGTACCAATTCCATTCCCCCCCTCTATTTCCCATTCCAAGTGTGTTTGTCTTATGTAACACCAGCACCGCTATTCAATTTTTTTTTACTATTTTCAGCAATGATATAATGTTTTTTGGGTTGGTAGACCTTGTTGAGCTGGTCATTTTGAAAGTAGCTCTCAAGTCAAAAAAGTGCGGGCACCCATGGTCTAGACACATGGGGGAGAATTGGCATAACACCAAAATTTGGAGAAAAAAGATTAAAGGACTACTTCAGACATTTCCAACGATCTTCATATATTTGGTCCTCACTGATGCTCATGATACGGTAAAATGATACAATTTTTGTCTACTCGATCTGTTTCAGAAGAGGGATGTGGACAGTTCAGAAACCCGCCTACCAGTGACAACATCGTTCAGCAGGTGTTTTTCTTTAATTTTTTTAATTACCGGTATTAGTGTAGATTTTCGTCTTACACAAACCCATTGACAATGAATGGAGAATTTCCGTCATGTGTCTAAGCAAATAAACGTTTTTACCATCGATGATGTCACTGGTAAGCGGGTTTCGGAACTTTCCGCAGCCCTCCTCTGAGACACAGACAGAGTAAGAAATAAATGGAGTACCAATTATATGAAGATAGGCCTGGGCCATGGCTCAGTGGTCCAGGCACCTTGGCTGGCAATCCAGTCTGGCAGTGTGCCGCGGGTTCGACTCCCGATCCCGACGGCCTTTACTGCATGTCTTCCCCCCATCTCTCTCCCCATTTCCTGTCAGCCTACTGTCTGTCCCTCCATAAAATATATAAAATAAAGGCGAAAGCCACACCAAAAAAAACATCATAAAAAAAAATATATATATATGATAGGTTGAAAATGGCTGAAGTCGTCCTTTAAGATTAAAATAATATCGTGAAATGGTATATAAATGCCCACCTCCAAGTGCATGTTTCGGGTGTGTTAGGCACACACAGATAAAGTGTTGCACCTCATGACGGTATCCATACGTCAGGACTTTAGATGAGCGACTCTAAAACTCAAAGACATTGGTCCTCTTAATAATGTGACGTGATTCAGCACATTTATATAGTGCTCTTTCTGGTTCTAGGAGTACAGAGTGTCCAACTTTGAGCAGAGGCTAATGAGTGAGATAGAGTACCGCTTGGAGCGCATGCCAGTGGAGGAGTCTGACGACGAGGTGCAGCACGCCGAGGTCCCTACGGGGAAGTGCATCGCGCCCATCTTTGACAAGAAGCTGAAGAACTTCAGAGCAATGGAAGGCGTGCCTGTCACGTTCTCCTGTAAAGTAGTGGGAATCCCAATACCAAAGGTGAGGACGAGGTCGACATATTCTAGATATAAATGATTTAATAATTCAATTCAATTTTGATCCAAATATTTAGTTTTCAGTTTTTTTCCCCTTGCGGTAAAGTAGTTTCTGTTGCAATCGTCATGTCTTGATCAATCTCCTTCAAAGTGTCGCCGCTTTGCATCAAGTGGCTAAAATAAAATAAAGGGTTGGCCTTCATCGTTAACGGGCGCTTTTCTCTTTAGGTGTACTGGTTCAAAGATGGTAAGCAAATCTTGAGGAGGAACGAGCATTACAAGAAGATCAGAGAGAGGGACGGGACGTGTGCCTTGCACATAGAATCCACCAACAATGATGACGACGGAAACTACACCGTCATGGCAGCTAATCCCCAAGTAAAAAACCTCACACTCCACTTCCTGTGTGCTTCCCAGCTTCCCTCTTCTTCTTTTTTTGCTCAACGGCCAAATCTGATCAGCTGTTTGATTTCCTCTACCAGGGACGTATCAGCTGCTCTGGACATTTGATCATCCAAACGGGTCCCCCAAGAAACCGAATGACGCCTATTAACTCCCAGAGGTGAGTGATCTGCCGAGGTACAGTGTGGATCAATCTTCCGGGACGATACATCTAGGTGTAGTTGGGCTCCCATGGTGCGACGAATCTGCCATCTGGAATTGCGTGGTAGCGAAAATGACGTTGATGTCTTTACCTTATTCTTTTATATACCTTGATTACAGGGTGCGAGCCCGTATACAGGAAGTCGAGGAGGGAGAGCAAACGCAGGAGCAGTTCTTTCGACCTCACTTCCTCCAGGCTCCAGGTGACATGGTTGTTCACGAAGGAAGACTCTGTAGACTAGACTGCAAGGTAGGCGGCAGGTGACACGAGACCCATGGAATGTTATGGCGGCATTGTCTTAGTGGAAGTGCCGTTTATTCCTGCCGTTGTGTTTCCGCAGGTGAATGGTCTCCCTAACCCTGAGCTGATGTGGTTGGTCAACGGGAGGCCAATCTATCCAGATCTTCTTCACAGGATGATGGTGCGGGAGAATGGCATCCATTCGCTGGTCATTGACCCTGCCACACAGAATGATGCCGGCACCTATACCTGCATTGCAAGTAATAAAGCAGGACAGAGCTCCTTCTGTCTAGAACTCAAAGTCGTAGGTAAGGACTTCCTCATACTGTACTGTGTACATTATAGTACTCCGTGCTGTGCAAAATAGAGTAATCTTTTGAGTTGTGTCCACTTTAGAGAGAGAAATGAAGCAGGCTCCTCTGTTTGTGGAGAAGCTTCAGAACACGGGCATCGCAGAGGGCAGCCCTGTCAGGCTGGAGTGTCGGGTGGTAGGCATGCCCCCTCCCATTATCTTCTGGAAGAAGGACAATGACACCATTCCTAGAGCCACGGACAGAATCAGGTTAGAGACCAGAGTTTAACATCGGGGACTTTTGTAGAAAAGCTATTTGTCTGAATTTGCACGCAATACACATTGCAGTGTTGTTTTTGGCAGAGAATTTCCATTTTAGTTTTAGTCATAGTCTCTTGAATAGTTTTCACTTAGTTTTAGTCACATTTTAGTCACCTGGAATGTTTTAGTGTTAGTCTAGTTTTAGTCGACTAAATATCATAAGATTTTAGTCGACTAAATCTACAGTTAATTTAGTCGACTAAAATTTATTTTAGTTGGCCTTGATGCCGTCGTAATGACATTTTTTACACTTGCTGAAAATAGCAGATCTACAAGCTCACAACGCGTCGCTGCGACGCGTTGTGAGCTTGTAGATCTGCTATTTTCAGCATGCAACCAAGTGTAAAATGACTTATAGTCTAGTTTTTATTTGTCAACGAAATTGTCAGTATATTTAGTCTTAGTTTTAGTCATCATAGCTTAGTTTTCATTTAGTTTCCATTTAGTTTTTGTCAGTGAAAAAAGGTAGTCGACGAACATTTTTCGTTTTAGTCGACGAAAACAACACTGCATTGCATAAGTACTCAGAGCTTGCAAGTCATGTTAGCATGACTTCTACCCTAACCCTAATAAGTATCTGAGGCGTCTGTGAATGTGTATTTATTTCAGCATGCACCAGGATCCTACTGGATATGTGTGTCTCGTTATCCAGCCAACCAGGAAAGAGGATGCTGGCTGGTTCACAGTGTCAGCTAAAAATGAGGCTGGAATTGTATCTTGCACGTGCAGACTAGACATATATGGTAATGTGTAAAGAATAAATCTCTCGGCAGCCACAGTTGCCATCGCACCGTCTGCTTACACAGTAGAATCCTCAGTGTTAATCAATTCATATGGACCGTAGGAAATATCATAGGCAATATCCAACAGTTTGATCATTACTACCAAGTGGAATACTGAGATTTAATTTAACTCTCAGTAACCCTTACAGGTACATTTCTGCATTCCGAGTAAAATGTTCACAGTACAAGATGTTTACTGTCACATGCACGTGTACAATAAAACTGGTACCAACATTTGGTTAGGGAAAGTTAGCGAAATGTGTGGCAAATCTGCAAAAAAAAAATGCTTACCACCTAGCTTTCTTCACAAATGTTTTCATAAAGGTGTCTACTATCACCAGTATCAATTTGTTCCAAGCCAAGTCCCTTGCGAAACTTTGTGACAGCTGCTGAAAGTTGGGGTACCATAAACAACCTATATATGGCAACATTTTCAAAATGTCATTATACTTTAAGTTAAGTAGCATGTGACATGTCAAACTATGGGGGTTTCATGATTCTAAGTCCATTGCAAGCATTAGTTTTGCACGAAAAACACTCTGTTTTTAGTCGAAGGAGTGTTAATTGTGCAAAACTAATGCTTGCAATGGATTCAGAATCATGAAACCCCCCTAGTTTGACACATCACATGCTACGTACATTTTCAAAATTTTGCCTTATAGGTTGTTAATGGTATCCCAACTTTCAGCAGGTGTCACAAAGTTTCCCAAAGGAGTTGGGTTGGACCAAATTGAGAGGTGATAGTAGACACAAATCCATAGGCTGAAAAACACTCAGGAATTTGCTGTGTATGTAATTGACTTAGAATCTATCTCAAATAGTATGTCAAATAATCATGTAGGCAAGTGGTGATCATCAATCTGCTTAGTAAAAGTGTTGTCTTGTCTGTGTGGACCCGCAGCTCAGTGGCATCAGAGCGTCCACATGCCAGTGAAGAAGGCTCCTCATCGCGCGGGCAGCCGCTACGCGGCTCTGACAGGCCAGGGGCTGGACATCAGGTCAGCTTTCCCCACGTCTGAGAACAACCCCATCCTGTTCTCCAGCTCTCCTCTTGAGGTTACGCTGGAGAGCGAGGAGCTGTGAGACCGACCCGACCGCCTTGGAGGCTGCAACACTGTGAATATTCGCCACGCACGGCAGAATCATCTTGAGGTCTCCTGAGAACGTAATGTCAAGGGTTTCTTTATTCCAAAAGCACTCCGTATAATTTCTGTATTTTTTTGGCAGAATCCATTTCATTAGAGTAAACCACAGTTAAAGTCTCTTTTCAAATGGTGGAAAGAATTAAACTCTTGATGTGCTGCGTTCTTCATTTTGCGATTAATTTACCTTTTTGATTTGAGGTGGCGACTGTGGATAAGACAATTAAGAGCTTTCAGGATTATTGACCATATCCACGGCCACCTTTTCGCTCTCACATTACACCCCTCCACCCCCCCCAAGTATGACACAGCAACTCAATGCAATCTGTGAATATGGTCAATTGCCTCCAGCGTATTGTGTGATATGAGTGATGCATTTAAAATAAGGGATACACTCAAAACATAGTAACAGAAGAAGTTATTGTCTCACCTGCTAGATGGCAAAGCTATCGGAACTGATGGTAGGTTAGTCACCATTCCTATTTATTTGTCATTTGAAGAGTGTTATTCACATACAAAAATAATAATAATAGCAAAAAGACAGACAGGTTTGCAAAGTCTTAGTTCACAAGCCACTGGTGGAGTTGAATTATTCATACCGTAGTTTTTTTTCCTATACTTTGTGTCTTTGTTTAGGTTGTTGTTGTTGAATGTTTGACAAAATATTTCATTTTATGTTATATTCTACTGTACATCTGCTCTTAAACTGTAGTTGTACTCTTGATGCGGTACTTGTACCATATATATTTTTGAAAAACATGTTACAGTATATTATACCAATGCCGGTGTGTTTGAAAGTTTATATGAAAGGATTCATAAATTATTGTTTAAGGGATTTATAAATTATTGTTTATTAATAATTAAGTATAATGAAAAGATTAATATAAGTAAAGACATTATTGGAGGATACCGATCGATGTTTTATTGTGCCATTTAGAGCCGTTTCTTTAATTTGTTCCAAGGAATGCGGTTTTTCATTTAGTTAGTGAGAAATCGAACATGTAAATGGATCACACTTTTGCACCATGTTTTGGCTGAAGGAGACGCAATGCAGTATCACAAAGTCACTTTTAAAGATGACATACTGTACTGTATGTAGGTCTGTCTCTTCTTGCGTAACTACTCATTTTAGCTCATTGCCACACAATGTGAATTCACTGCAGTTCAAACACAAAACACACAGTCATGTTTATGCCAATAGATTGTCTTTTATAAAGTGAGGTCTTTGTCCTGCTAAGTGCTAATGCTTAATTTATACTCTGTGGTACGGCGGTGTGACTCGGCGAATGTCGCTCGATGTCGGATGTTTTCGATGAATGACACTGTTTTACGATGAAGTATGCATTGGGCTTAATTCTGCTGTACCGAGATGGGAAACTGGATTAGAATAACACAACGAGCTGCATTGGCCATACTTTTAAGGGAGTAGCCTACAGTCTTTAGCCACGTTTAGGCTAATACTATGAGTTTCAATAATGTCAACATTGAAACTCATCAGTCAGGCTTAATTGATTTAGGGACACCGGCGTCGAGTGAAATATTGGATGTTAAGACATAGCTTTGATTGAAACACATTATGAAACATCCAAGTCGGTATAAAAAAAACAATATTAAGAAAAATAAATGTTTTGAAGCACATATTGAGTTCATGTAAAATTGCACAATGTAAAATAGTAGGTTGTTTTCTCAGAATAAAGTTATATTTATTCAAACTCAAAGTATTGTAATTATCTAGCTCAGTGTTTCTCAAACTTTATTCTCTACCTAATAATGTTGAATTCACAAAACATTCTTCCTGATACTGACAATATTGTTTTGTATTTCTGTCTAAGGGCCGATTTATACTCCTATTTTACCGCTGTAGTGCCGAAATGATTTCGGCTCGTCAGAAATTTTCAGTAGCACCGAAGAGCCGACTTTAGGACGGTACCCGTCCCCCCAAACCTCAAATGACGTCACATTGTAGGCTCTACAGAGCCGAACCGACTTTTATTCGGCTCTAAAATAGGAGTATGAATAGGCCTATCTCACAGCCCGTTTTTCACGCCCACTTCCGGTAAATAGTGGTGACTTTAACATGGGCATTTACACGTTTTTTTCTCTGGAGAATCTAAGTACATTTTCTAATGTAAAAATGTGACAGACCAATATTATTATGAAGCAAACAAGATGGTAAATCAGGTCGAGCAGATAGAACAAACCTTACCTTGAGAAAACAAAAGTTGTAGACTTCTTAAATAACCTCTTTTAACATGTAGCGTCTATGGAGTGACGTCACGCTATCACCACTAACCCCGAAAGGGGGCGTATTTAGGGGGGCGGGGAAATTCTGTGAGATAGGCTTATTGCGTCTTAGGCGCGATTCATACTGAAAATTTCTGACGGGCCGAAATCATTTCGGCACTACAGCGGCAAAATAGGAGTATGAATCGGCCCTTAGCCTCCCCACCCTTAACTGATTGAATGAGTACCCCAAAGGCAGTGTCCCATTTAAAAATCTGTGTTCTGGCTTGATCAAGTAGATATAATTATCTGCATGGAGACTAGACATCACCTGATATTTCTCAGATTTTATCACTGATGTTAACTCACTTTAACCCGCAGTTTCAGTGGTGGAAATACTTTTGAAGTTACTATATGGTAACTAAAGCTGTTAAAACATAGTAGTCTCTGAGATGTAGCGATACTTAATTTTTTGTATGAAGTATCACAGGATGCCTGAAGGTCTATTGACCGAAGCTTTGCCATAAGCCTTAAGAAAAGTTGTTCTTATTGTGCAAGTGTAGACGGTGTGAGCCTGTGAGGGTTATTTAATTTTGTTCTATTTGTATGAAGTATTAAAAAAAATGCACTTGGTTACTTTCACCACTGTGTTATTTGATCTCCTCCCAATTGCACACTTTTTTCTTTCCTAAGGTGAAATGTTCCACAACCATTAATGCTATAATGACCATGTTATAATACAAGCTTTCCAGTGATGCTGACACCATAGTATGCACAAATGGCAATCCTTGTAAACCAATTAACCATTGCTAATCAGTCCAATTAGACGAGAACAAAGTTCAAATAGGCATGAAATTACATTCACCTTCCGTGACCCACTTACACCCCCCCAGGCTCATCTGACCAGCTGCCAGGACTTCTTGTTAGCTGATTGGATGTGTTCCAGAGTAATAATAATAATTGGCTTTTTTAGACCATGCTTGACCAGAAAACAATTAAAACCATAGTGTTTGGGGAAATACAGTGGTCACTAATAATAATGGATGCAAGTTTGATTGATAGATACTTTATTTGTCCTTGCTGAAATGAATTTACTGCCAAGCAGTCATCAGGATAGGACAGACAGATCACACAATACATTGACAATTCTTGCAGAGAGGGAAAAAGTAAGACAATGTGATGTACTGTATGTAACAACTAGGACGATACTGTGACATGATTACAACACAAGAAATTGCTACTGTCATTGAATGGTATTCCCTTTGATGGCAGCGTTATCTGTGCAGGCAATGTTTCGACTATACATGCTCGTCATTGAAAGCAATGTATGCCATGAATGAATATGCTTAATCTCACAATAGATGATGTGACTGTAATGCAATGTATCAGTTACATTTATAAAGTCAAGCCATCCGTGCTCAGAATAGCCAATCCACTTTTTTTTCCTCCACAACTTTCTCCCAGACAGAATCATATGCCCCATGCCGTAATCTTCACTTCTCCTGTTCTCCACATATCCTCCTTTCTGGATTAATTCTGATATCTGACACCATCACAACAGGCGGGTCACTCTTCTCCTGTGACATATGGCTTTATGAGCAAGTTTAGTTTTTTTGTGTTGGACGTATACAGTGCTCAGACAAGCCAATCACGTGAGGGATTGGGGGGTAAAAAACAAGCCTCTAAGACACGACCGGTAGGACTAGGCCCATGTCTAGTGTCTAGTCGAGACCCTCAGACACGACAAGCAGCAGCTGGCCGACTACATCAATCTGTGATCAATGGACCAACTGGTAGATGGGATTATATGCCTAATTGCACAGCCTATGCCTGAAATGACCAGACAAGCACCCGTTTGCGACCATGACCCAATATTAGGAACAGACATTATCCTGTGGCTTCTAATAGTGATTAATCATTCAGTATGTATGCTTCTATGACCCCAAGCTTTTAGTGTCCCATTTGTCACAGCGATGCCCAGTTAAGATGTTATGTTACAGACACCAGAAAACAGTGGAGAAAGCTGCACTTCTCCCTCTGCCTGTGTAAGACAGTGGTGTTGGAAGTACTCCGAAATCTTTACTTATAAGTAAAAGTAACAATACCACAATGTAGAAATACTCTGTTATTATAAGTAAAAGGCCTGTATTAAAATTTCTCCTCGAGTAAATGTGTAAAAGTATTGGCATCAAAATATAAGTGCATCATCGTTTCAACACAGTCACCCCTGCAAAAATATTATATATAATAAGTATTTTATTTGGTGTCACAGGTATTTTTGTTATTATATAATTATTTAAACATTTCTCAATTATTTTGAAAATAGCAGATCTACAAGCGTGTGTGTGTGTGTGTGTACGCGTGTGCGCGTGTGCGTGTGTGTGCGTGCGTGTGCGCCCCATCCATGTATGCTTTCACCCTCTTGGCGACAGACAGACAAGTTATTCTGTCTATCTCATTTCCTCGGACCACTTGACAGATCAATTATTCATTTCACATGTGGTCCCCAGAATGCAAACAACACTAATGCATGCCACATACTGTGATTCATTAAGAACACGTACTGTACAGCACCGACACACAATGTCCAACATGATCACAAATAACACACCTAACCTACAGTAATTGGAGAGATGCTTTTGTATTGGACAAATAAAGTTCTGCGATCTCAAATGTTGTAGAAATATGTGCAACATCTTGTTCCATATTGTTTTAAACCACTAATCTAATCCCTTCCAGCAAAAGCCAGCTGAATGTTGTTTCAATACCCCCAGGTTTAGGGGCCACACTTACACTTAACTTCTGTTGCCTCAGGCTAATCTCAGATTATCATTGTTATCATGAGGACAGTAGCAGGATGCGTCTATGGGAAGTGAAAGGGGTCGGTCTTCTCGATTATTATTTTTTAACAAAACGCCTGGGTTCCCGAGGCTACTCGATGAATTATGTAACGTACCAAAACCTTACTCATGTGGATTTGTGGTCAAAAATGTTAACAGGTGTAGTTTAATTATGAAAAGAAATATGAGAAACACTACTACTACTACTATAAAATGCTATTTAAATGTATTTATTTTATCGTATGTTTGGTTGTCGGTAAAATCATTATTCACAGATAAGACTTTAGTGCATTGAAAGTAAATATAGTGAACGTGCAATTTGTTTAAATGAAAACATGTAATTACATGGTCCGATATAGACTCTATCTGAAGGATATATTAAAAAGAAAATATAGTGGGACATTATGCTATTTTCTTATCAGCAGATTCACCATTAGTGATAATTATAATGAATGCACTCAATGCAGGTTTTATTTACTATACATTTCAGTTCAATTGGGCAACATTGAAACCATGGGAGTGACATTAGTAATCAAAGACAGTAATTCTGTATTAGCTTAGCTTCACGTGCAGAAGAAACATGCATGGTCAACAGCAGTAAGTTGTGCTGCTGACCAGATGGTAGGCTCTGGGTGAAGCCATGACCAGATAGACCAGGCCAAGCTAATTGGAATTTCATTAAGTGTGTGTGTGTGTGTGTGTGTGTGTGTGTGTGTGTGTGTGTGTGTGTGTGTGTGTGTGTGTGTGTGTGTGTGTGTGTGTGTGTGTGTGTGTGTGTGTGTGTGTGTGTGTGTGTGTGTGTGTGTGTGTGTGTGTGTGTGTGTGTGTGCAGCATGCGTGTGTGCGTGCGCGTGTACACGCGCTTAGTGGGTGTGGGTGTTTGTGAGTCTGCATGGGTGTGTTTCTGTACAAGCAGTATTGAGGACGGAGATGGCTTTGGGGAGGGGGACCCCACCTGCTACCACCTGTTCATCTGTGGGGGTCTTATAAAAGCCGCTGCCCCAGTATGTCTAAGATCAGAAACCCCTTGGACCCTTCTGATGCTCAGGACATCCACTATACTGGACACCGGCCAGGCTTTCTTATGGACAAGAGCTCAGAAGAACCCTGAGGCTAATTGGAAATCCTGAGGTTGAACTTGGAAAACTATCTGCCGAAGCCTTTCTCTCACGTCTGGGTCTTTGTCACCACTCGCCGCTGGAGAGCAATATTTTTGGCAAAAGAAGCATGAAGTGCCGCCGACCCAGTTGCACTGACTCTGGTTCTGAGTCTTCAGAGGCCGACTCCAAGAGTCCAGAGAAATATGAGACTGTCACGCGGCGAAGGATGGCCGCCAACGCCCGTGAGAGGAAGAGGATGGAGGGCTTAAACACAGCCTTTGACTGCCTCCGCAAAGTGGTCCCTCAGTGGGGGGAGGATAAGAAGCTGTCCAAGTACGAGACCTTGCAGATGGCCCTCAGCTACATCATGGCCCTTAATCGGATCTTGACAGAGAAAAGGAAGCACAACGCTACCCACAGACAGTGGCTGGACCTGGAGTTTGACTGCAGTGTGCAGCCTGACAACTACCCTTGCCTCATGAGGTATGACTCTTCTATGGAGCAGGAGTACATTGACTCCTCATCATTCCCATATCAGTTTGAGGGCCATGCGCTCCCAACGTATTCTGCTGTGACCAACTGCTAATCAACACATGTCATATGTGAATGACAATATGAAAATGACACTGTGCTATACTTCATAACACAGGACTAAGTAAATACATTTGTATTGCATTTATTTGTATAATTTATCTAGTTTTTTTTTATGACATTGAAAAAGGTTTCTATTTTATTTTTGAAACTTTTATTTTGCCTTTTGTTTTGGCTTGTAAACCCATTTATGGATTGAGCAGGTTTTGTTCAAGTAGGAAATGGGGAAATTGACTGTTTCAGTATGATATACCGTATGTACACTGTGTGGTAACTTAGTATATGACAATTAGCTTGTACTATAAACATAGGCTATGATGTATTTGAATCAAACATTTTGATATGGCCCTAAATGTGCAATTTTCATTGGATGCTGGTTAAATCATTGTCACTTTTACAACAGAAGCATTGTTAAAGTCATGTGATAACAATATCTATTTTGTGTATAGGCTAGCCATAGCCATGCAATGTGGTTTTGTAAACTATATATATCCTTGTGTTATACATGCAGACATATATTTTGTTTAATTGTTGTTCTTGACCTAAAATAAAAGTAATTTTATGGAGAAAAAAAAGATTGGGTTCTTACACACTGGCATATCGGCCTCCTCTAACCACTGTTAATTTTCAATCAATAATTAATTACCAATATAAGTAGAATGGTGATAGACCTATGCTATATTTTCCTCATCATTTATATGCTTACACAATTGTGATTTGTTTCTATAAATCAGCATTATCAAAGTTTTTTCTTTCTTTTTCCTTTTCATAAAATGTCTTAAAACTCTCAAACTAAAAATGATCATGGCCTCCGCCCCACCCTTAATCGTCACTAATCCCATAAAGGTTATGTCGATACTGATACATCTTAAATGGTGCTATATGCACACACAGTATTTAGGAAAGAACTTGGGCCCCTTCGATCCTACTTCCTTCCGCTGTGTTACCGCTGATACTAATGAAGGCTTCAAGGCTCTATTTCATTCTGGTCAAACAGATTGGCTCACTGGAAACACTCTGCTACACCAGTGGGTCTCAAAGTGTCCTTGAGTGGGTTCCAAATGGACCCGTACGCCGGGTGTGTACAGTAACTCTGAGAGTGTACAAATGGAATCAAACTCTGAGGCCCCTTTTCCACCGTTTTTTTGTTTTGACGTGCCATAGAGCTACCATTGAGCAGTCACGTTAGGATTTTAAAAAAATGAGGAAAATCACTTTCACCTAGAAGCTCCATTCACACTTTTTATAATTCATGATTGCACAGACACCGGCACACAGACAACCCACAGACAACTTGGACATTGTATAGCAGATGTTAAATTATTCTTTTTTAAATAAAAAAAGAATCAATCCATCTTCTGTGAAATTTTATTTGAGCTACCTTGATAGAAATATTACAAAAAAGAATTCATGGTATTTTTTAATTAAAAACTTCACTAAAAACACAATTCAATTAATCAATTAATTAATTAAATTCAAAGGGCTTTATTGGCATGAGAAAACATACGTTTACATTGCCAAAGCAAAAAGTGGAACACTACAATCAAAACAAAATGTATACAATTGAAAGTCTCCAATAAATCAATTTCTATGTATCGAGATCACTTAATGCAGATAGACTCATTCATTCATTGATTGATCATTAAAATAAACATGCTCTGAAAACGTTTGAGATTTAAGTTGGCCCTGATCCAGAAAAGGGTGTGTGTGTGTGTGTGTGCGTGCGTGCGTGCGTGCGTGCGTGCGTGCGTGCGTGCGTGCGTGCGTGCGTGCATGCATGCGTGTGTTTCTTTTTTTTGCATGTGGGTATGTCATTTGATCTTGTTCTTTTGGGAGATATCAGGATGTAAAAAAGGAGTAGAGCTCTATGAATCCTTGAATTCCCTCCATCAATAGCGTAGAAAACGTATAGGCCTCTTCAACTCCATCTTCTTCCACAACCTGGTCCTCAACGGGACTCACGGAGGGAGGCAGACTTTTGTCACCAACATCCAACAATGACTTTCCTGTGAAAGATCACAGAAAATAAAAGAACAAGAATTTAACCAAAGTTATACAGTAATAAGAGTGATACTGTCAATGATTGTGGTTGGTTGGATATCATGAAAAAGCACAACGAGAATTGAAAGAGTGTGAATCCAAACACATACATGATGTTAGTTAATTAGGCTTAATCAAAGAGATTCTTCTCTCTATTGTGGGCAGGGTGGGAAAAAGTACGCTACTCAATTATTTTACTGAAGTTAAAGTATCAATACTGCAATGTTGAACTATACTTATATTATACTTTTACTTAAGTAAAAGTCCGGAATTCAAAATGTACTAAAAGTACAAAGTATTGGCATCAAAATGCCTGGAAACCAGAAATATTTGCCACAAGACAAAAACTAATCTGGCCATGCCAGGCTAATCAAAATGTACTAAAAGTACCAAAAGTAGAAAGTACTCACTGTGCAGAATGTGCCTTTTCAAGTTTTCAATATAAAACTATTTTAAAAATAAAATTCAAATGTATAGGGCTGAAGTGTTTAATGTATGTTTTATAATAATAATCAAAGTAGGAAATTTGAACAAAGTACAAATACCTCAAAATTGTACTTAAGTACAGTACTTAAGTAAATGTACTTAGTTACTTTCCTCCACTGATTGTGGGCATGTCACACTCTGGCAAAGATATTAGATCTACAACGTTACTTTAGCAGCCTACTTAATTTGTTTAGTTGGACTGGAAAATGCACATTAATGAGCATTCAATACATAAACGTGAAATGAATCATCTGAACGTGATTTTATGTACAGGTAAATATGCTCCGGCATATTTACCTGTACATAAAATCACGTTCACGTTTGGCTAGAAGCTCATTTCCGTCCCCAAACATAAAAACAATGAAATACAAACATAACACATGTTAAACTAACTCTACTGAATGCCTCCTACCTTTAGTGCTCTTGCAGTTTGCCTGGGACAGAAGAACCAACATGGAGATGGAGACCAGAAAACACAGCTGCATCTAGTAACAGACATTAACAAGAACATTTAATTTGATCTATGTAACAACTTACAAGTTACAACAGTGCTGCTGCTACTACTAGTAGTAGTAGTAGTAGTAGAGTAGTAGTAGTAGTAGTAGTAGTAAATACTACTACTACTAGGCTACTAATAATAATTTGATAATACAGGAATGAGTCAAACATTATTGCGAAATGTGATTTCAGTCTGGGACAGGCTATTTAACCTGTATTCTGCATTACCTTGTGCTGTGTTGTGTTGTGAATGAAATAATCCTTTGTTGTGGTTGTCCGAAGAGTTTTCCTCTGTTAAGAGTGGTGAGTGCACAGTGATCCAGTTGGTCTCGGTAGTCGCGGTAGGCAAGCAGTGATCTACAGTATCGAAGAACAAGAACACGACAAGTTCTGAAGTTGTGTGCCAAACAAACACAGAGCATAGGTTATATACATGTGCGAAGGTGTCTGTAAGATAATGAGTCATGACAGAGCTGGAACAGTACTTTATGCTCAGCATACAGCCATTACCATATGATAAGGAGAAAGATACATACGCTAGCACATTATCCATATGAATGCAGTGTAAGAATGATTCATATTGGCTATAGTTGTAAGATGATATCAGATGAGTAGCATTTCAACAACTTCTTCCTGGGTCTCCTGATAAAGCAGCACATGGAGTCACAAACATTTATCTTATCTATTATGCCTACGCAAATGAGAGTGAATCACTATATTACTGGCCTGTGTATCAACAGTATATTACTATAACAGTCTGGATCATTTTGTCCTGAAAGAACATCATCATAATGTTCCACTGTGGCCACTGAGTGGCATTGGAGCGGTAATTAATTCAATACAGTATATCAGTAAGCATACAGATATGCTTGCAGTGGTGGAAAAAGTACCCAAATGTTTTACTTAAGTAAAAGTATCAATACTGCAATGTAGAACTACTCTGTTACAAGTAAAAGTCTGTAATTTCAAAATGTACTTGAATAAACGCACAGAAGTATTGGCATCAAAATGTACTTAAGGTACCAAAAGTAGAAAGTACTCACTATGCAGAATGTCCCATTTCACGTTTTCAAATGTATAGAAATTATTTAGAAAATAGTAAAAAAGTATTGAAAAATGGAAATATTCAAGAAAATTAAAAGCACTTGTGCTTAAGTACAGTACTTGAGTAAGTGCACATTTAATTACTTTCCACCAATGATTGTGCCACCAATGATATGAGATGCAACTGTTGAATGACCTCTCTGCAGAACATCATGAACATTATGTTTTACTTAGCCTAATTATTCTTTATAGGAAAAGGCAGATGCACTGCTAAATGTCATAAGTTGCCATCTGTACTGTCTGGTATTGTAATCAGAGCTTGCCGTTCAACTAAGTCATTACTCACCACCAATAATTTGAGGAAAACTCATGGCCAAATTGAGGGTCGATCTACTAATTTCACAACACTAGATCAAGATACATTTTGAGGAAACATGGCAAATAATGACAATTAGCTTGTACTATAAACATAGGCTATGATGTATTTGAATCAAACATTTTGATATGGCCCTAAATGTGCAATTTTCATTGGATGCTGGTTAAATCATTGTCACTTTTACAACAGAAGCATTGTTAAAGTCATGTGATAACAATATCTATTTTGTATAGGCTAGCCATAGCCATGAAATGTGGTTTTGTAAACTATATATATCCTTGTGTTATACATGCAGACATCTATTTTGTTTAATTGTTGTTCTTCCTAAAATAAAAGTAATTTTATGGAAAAAAAAGATTGGGTTCTTACACACTGGCATATCGGCCTCCTCTAACCACTGTTAATTTTCAATCAATAATTAATTACCATATAAGTCAAATGGTGATAGACCTATGCTATATTTTCCTCATCATTATGCTTACACAATTGTGATTTGTTTCTATAAATCAGCATTATCAAAGTTTTTTCTTTCTTTTTCCTTTTCATAAAATGTCTTAAAACTCTCAAACTAAAAATGATCATGGCCTCCGCCCCACCCTTAATCGTCACTAATCCCATAAAGGTTATGTCGATACTGATACATCTTAAATGGTGCTATATGCACACACAGTATTTAGGAAAGAACTTGGGCCCCTTCGATCCTACTTCCTTCCGCTGTGTTACCGCTGATACTAATGAATGTCCACCCACTCCACCGTAAGATGAACCTAAATAGGGTTGACTCACAATGTGGGACAGGGTCTCAATTTGAACACTGGTGCCTGCCAGTCACAATGTGGGACAGGGTCTCAAATTGAACACTGATGCCTGTCAGTCACAATGTGGGACAGGGTCTCAATTTGAACACTGATGCCTGTCAGTCACAATGTGGGACAGGGTCTCAATTTGAACACTGATGCCTGTCAGTCACAATGTGGGACAGCGTTAGGCTGGTCAGGCTCCTACTTGGCCTCACTCCCCGAACCCACCTCACCCCTGCCCACTTTGACAGGCTGGAATGGCTTAGGGTCGACGACAGAGTACAGCATCTTGCAATGGGTCTGGTCCACAAGATTCGATACACCACCAAGATACCCATGTACCTAGATACTTCCTTAATGTTAACGAAGTCCACACCCACAACACCAGAGGGAGTGCAACGAACCATGTACAACCCAGATTCGGCAAAAACAAGGGACTAAATTATTTTCGCTCCTATGCCAACAAAATGTGAAACGCCCTACCAACAGTCATTAAGACATGCGAATCCCTTGACTCCTTCAAAACCGCTCTCAAAGGGCACCTACGGATGGCTGCAATTCGAAACTGGCCCCCGTAAAATCTGAACCCCCCGTTTTTCCCTCACTGTATATGTTTCTTTTCCCTTTTTACCTCCATTATGATGAATTCCTGTTCTGTTCTTTGTCTATATAGAAGTGTCTATTTGTATGTCTCTAAATGTTTTGATGAATTGAACATGCAGGTGGACCCTCTTTTTTTGTTTTGTTTTTTTGTGGCTTTCGCCTTTATTTTATATATTTTTATGGAGGGACAGACAGTAGGCTGACAGGAAATGGGGAGAGAGATGGGGGGGAAGACATGCAGTAAAGGCCGTCGGGATCGGGAGTTGAACCCGCGGCACACTGCCAGACTGGATTACCAGCCAAGGTGCCTGGACCACTGAGCCATGGCCCAGGCGTGGTGGACCCTCTTGTAAACAAGTGTAATGCTTAATTGGGTCGTCCACTCACAGTTAACAGCCTTTGTATTGAGTTTGTGCTTGAAATGTACTGTAATTCTGCAAACTGTTAATAAATATTTCAATCAATCAATCAATCAATCAATCAATCAATCAGTCTCAATTTGAACACTGATGCCTGAATTGTCCTGTTCCGTCACGTTTTTTCGTCACGTTAGGATTTTAAAAAAATGAGGAAAATCACTTTCACCTAGAAGCTCCATTCAGACTTTTTATAATTCAGCTTACTGTGGGCACACATGCTGGAACGTTTTACTTTGAAATGTCTTGTAGTTTCTGAGTTATTTAATTTAAACGCCCAATGCATTCTCAATGGCAATAGCACAAAATATGGCATGCTATTAGTCCTACATACTTACACCTAGAAACCCCATTCCAACCTATTTAGGTTCATCTTATGGTGGACATGTTTGCCTGAAAAGGAATCTTTGAAATGTTTCATAGTTTTAGAAATATAGTTCAAATTTGAGAATTTTATAATGGGGCTCAATGGCAGATTTTGGCACATCAAAAAATCACTTTCACCTAGAAATTCCATTCACACTTTTTATAATTCAGCTTACTGTGGGCACACATGCTGGAACTTTTTACTTTGAAATGTTTTGTAGTTTCTGAGTTATTTAACTTAAACGCCCAATGCATTCTCAATGGCAATAGCACAAACTTTGGCATGCTATTAGTCCTACATACTTACACCTAGAAACCCCATTCCAACCTATTTAGGTTCATCTTACGGTGGGCATGTTTGCCTGAAAAGGAATCTTTGAAATGTTTCATAGTTTTAGAAATATAGTGCTTTCAAATTTGAGAAATCTACAATGGGGCTCAATGGCAGATATTGGCACGTTAAAAAAGCACTTTCACCTAGAAACTGCATTCACACTGTTTCAAATTCAGCTTACTGTGGAGACACATGCTGGAACTTTTT
The DNA here is from genome assembly GCF_951216825.1 of Electrona antarctica. NCBI lineage: Eukaryota > Metazoa > Chordata > Actinopteri > Myctophiformes > Myctophidae > Electrona > Electrona antarctica. The sequence goes on from NC_136791.1 coordinate 9,526,461, forward strand.
ACTTTGAAATGTTTTGTAGTTTCTGAGTTATTTAACTTAAACGCCCAATGCATTCTCAATGGCAATAGCACAAACTTTGGCATGCTACTAGTCCTACATACTTACACCTAGAAACCCCATTCAAACCTATTTAGGTTCATCTTACGGTGGACATGTTTGCCTGAAAAGGAATCTTTGAAATGTTTCATAGTTTTAGCATGCCGTTTTTCATCATTTTTGAGGATTTGAAAAAAAGACGAAAACGAGGATTTGAAAAAAAGACGAAAATCACTCCGAGATGATGGGCTATAGCCCATGGTCTCGAACGGCATACTATAGCATGCCGTTTTCCATCATTTTTGAGGATTTGAAAAAAGTCGAAAACGAGGATTTGAAAAAAAGACGAAAATCACTCCGAGACGATGGGCTATAGCCCATGGTCTCGAACGGCATACTATAGCATGCCGTTTTCCATCATTTTTGAGGATTTGAAAAAAGACGAAAATCACTTCGAGACCATGGGCTATATAGCCCATCGTCTCGGAGTCATTTTCGTCTTTTTTTCAAATCCTCGTTTTTCATCATTTATTACCATGGGCTATAGCCCATATCGGACGGCATACTATAGCATGCCGTTTTTCATCATTTTTGAGGATTTGAAAAAAAGACGAAAATCACTCCGAGACGATGGGCTATAGCCCATGGTCTCGAACGGCATACTATAGCATGCCGTTTTCCATCATTTTTGAGGATTTGAAAAAAGACGAAAATCACTCCGAGACCATGGAACTTTTTACTTTAAAATGTTTTGTAGTTTCTGAGTTATTTAACTTAAACGCCCAATGCATTCTCAATGGCAATAGCACAAACTTTGGCATGCTACTAGTCCTACATACTTACACCTAGAAATCCCATTCAAACCTATTTAGGTTCATCTTACCATCTCGGAGTCATTTTCGTCTTTTTTTCAAATCCTCGTTTTTTCATCATTTATGACCATGGGCTATAGCCCATATCGGACGGTATACTATAGCATGCCGTTTTTCATCATTTTTGAGGATTTGAAAAAAAGACGGAAATCACTCCGAGGCGATGGGCTATAGCCCATGGTCTCGAACGACATACTATAGCATGCCGTTTACCATCATTTTTGAGGATTTGAAAAAAATACGAAAATCACTCCGAGACCATGGGCTATAGCCCATGGGCTATAGCCCATGGTCTCGAACGGCATACTATAGCATGCCGTTTTGCATCATTTTTGAGGATTTGAAAAAAAGATGAAAATGACCCCAAGACGATGGGCTATAGCCCATGGTCTCGGAGTGATTGTTGTCTTTTTTTCAAATCCTCAAAAATGATGAAAAATAGCATGCTATAGTATGCCGTCTGAGGCCATGGGCTGAACTTGAACCCACGACCTGTGGCTCACATAGACAGGAGCTTATCACAGAGTGCCACCATGCTCTCTGAGAATCTCCTCAGCTTTCCATCTCTTTCCAGTTCTCTTCTGGATGTTATTCTCCAAAACATGCTGCAGAGTGAAAGTAGGAGGAACTCAGCTGGATTTGAACTCACAACCTCTGGCTCACATGGACGTCATCTTAACAAGGGTGCCACTGAGCTCTCAGTGATTTTTATGTTGTAAGTCGTTCTTCTTGGTGTCACTTTTCAAATGGGGCCTTGGGATCATGTACAGAGCATTTGAATGAATGGTGCTGTATCAAAGGTGTCTTTAGTGCTTTTAAGTGTTATCGTGGATGTTAATCAGATAATACAGAGGAGAAACCATGACAGGACACAGACAGCCTCCCCATTGGTGGATGTGATCCTGGCAGCCAGCCCAGGAGTGTTCTGGTCCTGTTGATTGAGCTGAGAAGGAAGGTTTATAGGTCCTGCTCTGCTCAATCAACAGGACCAGAACACACACTCGTTACTTTTCTTCCAGTTTATTATACTCATCGTCACGCTACTAGTCCTACATACTTACACCTAGAAACCCCATTCAAACCTACGTAGGTTCATCTTACGGTGGACATGAAAAGGAATCTTTGAAATGTTTCATAGTTTTAGAAATATAGTGCTTTCAAATTTGAGAAATCTACAATGGGGCTCAATGGCAGATATTGGCACGTCAAAAAAGCACTTTCACCTAGAAACTGCATTCACACTGTTTCAAATTCAGCTTACTGTGGAGACACATGCTGGAACTTTTTACTTTGAAATGTTTTGTAGTTTCTGAGTTATTTAACTTAAACGCCCAATGCATTCTCAATGGCAATAGCACAAACTTTGGCATGCTACTAGTCCTACATACTTACACCTAGAAACCCCATTCAAACCTATTTAGGTTCATCTTACGGTGGACATGTTTGCCTGAAAAGGAATCTTTGAAATGTTTCATAGTTTTAGCATGCCATTTTTCATCATTTTTGAGGATTTGAAAAAAAGACGAAAACGAGGATTTGAAAAAAAGACGAAAATCACTCCGAGACGATGGGCTATAGCCCATGGTCTCGAACAGCATACTATAGCATGCCGTTTTCCATCATTTTTGAGGATTTGAAAAAAGACGGAAATCACTCCGAGGCAATGGGCTATAGCCCATGGTCTCGAACGGCATTGTGGTAAAGACAGACTGACTTTCCCACTTATGTCTTTGTACCCCCAGTATTTTATGTTTCAGTACAATCACCTTATGCATTACAAATGATGGACAAACTCAGTTGAAATATATATTTATTGATTTAAAGAAAAAGCTCATGGCTCAACCAAACTTACTCCCTGTTTTTGGGTTGATGATCCAAAACAATCACAGCTGATTCCGGGGATCCTTTTATAGGCTGGTGGAGGGACCTAATTGGGACTTACCACTTATGGGGGTGTGGGTGTGTATTTGTATCTTTATATTATGAATGAAGAGTTGTTTGCTAAAAACATGATTATAGTTACCTTGTGGATTATGATGTCTGTAAGGTTTGGGAAATGTTTTCTATGTTTATTTTGGCTAGAGAGGTTGGTGAAACTATAGTCTTCAACCAGAGCTCAAGACTGTTGGTTTGACCCAACAATTGAAAGGCCCAGATTGTGGGTGGGGAAGGGATTCCAGTTTCAGGTAGTAGAGGGAATAGAAGGGCACAATGCTGGATAGCTCTGCCCTTATAGTGAACAGTCAGTAGCACAGACTAGCTAGACTGTCGTGTTGTTTTAAACACACCCTCAGTGGAAGGTTCAGCTTTAAACTTAGGCTTGATTAGAGGTCTGTAAGTTTTTTGTTTCCTTTTTCGTGAACTACCTTTCTTGTGAAACCCTATTCGGAAGAATGATTTTTGAACATTATTTTTGAACAGCTTGCAAAAGAAGAATAAAAGTACATTTTCTAAATCTCTGGAGTGTCATTTCTGTTCACCTAGCCCTCATCAAACGGACTCATTTACAGGCATACTATAGCATGCCGTTTTCCATCATTTTTGAGGATTTGAAAAAAAGACGAAAATCACTCAGAGACCATGGGCTATAGCCCATCGTCTCGGAGTCATTTTCGTCTTTTTTTCAAATCCTCGTTTTTCATCATTTATGACCATGGGCTATAGCCCATATCGGACGGCATACTATAGCATTCCGTTTTTCATCATTTTTGAGGATTTGAAAAAAAAGACGGAAATCACTCCGAGGCGATGGGCTATAGCCCATGGTCTCGAACGGCATACTATAGCATGCCGTTTTGCATCATTTTTGAGGATTTGAAAAAAAGACGAAAATGACCCCGAGACGATGGGCTATATCCCATCGTCTCGGGGTCATTTTCGTCTTTTTTTCAAATCCTCGTTTTTCATCATTTATGACCATGGGCTATAGCCCATATCGGACGGCATACTATAGCATTCCGTTTTTCATCATTTTTGAGGATTTGAAAAAAAGACGGATATCACTTCGAGGCGATGGGCTATAGCCCATGGTCTCGAACGGCATACTATAGCATGCCGTTTTGCATCATTTTTGAGGATTTGAAAAAAAGACGAAAATCACTCCGAGACCATGGGCTATAGCCCATCGTCTCGGAGTCATTTTCGTCTTTTTTTCAAATCCTCGTTTTTCATCATTTATGACCATGGGCTATAGCCCATATCGGACGGCATACTATAGCATTCCGTTTTTCATCATTTTTGAGGATTTGAAAAAAAGACGGATATCACTTCGAGGCGATGGGCTATAGCCCATGGTCTCGAACGGCATACTATAGCATGCCGTTTTGCATCATTTTTGAGGATTTGAAAAAAAGACGAAAATGACCCCGAGACGATGGGCTATAGCCCATGGTCTCGAACGTCATACTATAGCTTGCCGTTTTCCATCATTTTTGAGGATTTGAAAAAAAGACGAAAATCACTCCGAGACAATGGGCTATAGCCCATCGTCTCGGAGTCATTTTCGTCTTTTTTTCAAATCCTCGTTTTTCATCATTTATGACCATGGGCTATAGCCCATATCGGACGGCATACTATAGCATTCCGTTTTTCATCATTTTTGAGGATTTGAAAAAAAGACGGAAATCACTTCGAGGCGATGGGCTATAGCCCATGTTCTCGAACGGCATACTATAGCATGCCGTTTTGCATCATTTTTGAGGATTTGAAAAAAAGACGAAAATCACTCTGAGACGATGGGCTATAGCCCATGGTCTCGAACGTCATACTATAGCATGCCGTTTTCCATCATTTTTGAGGATTTGAAAAAAAGACGAAAATCACTCCGAGACCATGGGCTATATATAGCCCATCGTCTCGGAGTCATTTTCGTCTTTTTTTCAAATCCTCGTTTTTCATCATTTATGACCATTGGCTATAGCCCATATCGGACGGCATACTATAGCATGCCGTTTTCCATCATTTTTGAGGATTTGAAAAAAAGATGAAAATCACTCCGAGACAATGGGCTATAGCCCATGGTCTCGAACGGCATACTATAGCATGCCGTTTTGCATCATTTTTGAGGATTTGAAAAAAAGACGGAAATCACTCCGAGGCGATGGGCTATAGCCCATGGTCTCGAACGGCATACTATAGCATGCCGTTTTGCATCATTTTTGAGGATTTGATAAAAAGACGGAAATCACTCCGAGGCGATGGGCTATAGCCCATGGTCTCGAACGGCATACTATAGCATGCCGTTTTGCATCATTTTTGAGGATTTGAAAAAAAGACGAAAATGACCCCGAGACGATGGGCTATAGCCCATCGTCTCGGAGTCATTTTCGTCTTTTTTTCAAATCCTCGTTTTTCATCATTTATGACCATGGGCTATAGCCCATATCGGACGGCATACTATAGCATGCCGTTTTTCATCCTTTTTGAGGATTTGAAAAAAAGACGGAAATCACTCCGAGGCGATGGGCTATAGCCCATGGTCTCGAACGGCATACTATAGCATGCCGTTTTTCATCATTTTTGAGGATTTGAAAAAAAGACGGAAATCACTCCGAGACGATGGGCTATAGCCCATGGTCTCGAACGCCATACTATAGCATGCCGTTTTGCATCATTTTTGAGGATTTGAAAAAAAGACTGAAATCCCTCCGAGGCGATGGGCTATAGCCCATGGTCTCGAACGGCATACTATAGCATGCCGTTTTGCATAATTTTTGAGGATTTGAAAAAAAGATGAAAATGACCCCAAGACGATGGGCTATAGCACATGGTCTCGAACGGCATACTATAGCATGCCGTTTTGCATCATTTTTGAGGATTTGAAAAAAAGACGGAAATCACTCCGAGGCGATGGACTATAGCCCATGGTCTCGAACGGCATACTATAGCATGCCGTTTTGCATCATTTTTGAGGATTTGAAAAAAAGATGAAAATGACCCCAAGACGATGGGTTATAGCCTATGGTCTCGGAGTGATTTTTGTCTTTTTTTCAAATCCTCAAAAATGATGAAAAATTTGAATTTTTAGTCCAACAGGCGATGGACTATAGCCCATGGTCTCGAACGGCATACTATAGCATGCCGTTTTGCATCATTTTTGAGGATTTGAAAAAAAGATGAAAATGACCCCAAGACGATGGGCTATAGCCTATGGTCTCGGAGTGATTTTTGTCTTTTTTTCAAATCCTCAAAAATGATGAAAAATGGCATGCTATAGTATGCCGTCTGAGGCCATGGGCTGAACTTGAACCCACAACCTGTGGCTCACATAGACAGCAGCTTATCACAGAGTGCCACCATGCTCTCTGAGAATCTCCTCAGCTTTCCATCTCTTTCCAGTTCTCTTCTGGATGTTATTCTCCAAAACATGCTGCAGAGTGAAAGTAGGAGGAACTCAGCTGGATTTGAACTCACAACCTCTGGCTCACATGGACGTCATCTTAACAAGGGTGCCACTGAGCTCTCAGTGATTTTTATGTTGTAAGTCGTTCTTCTTGGTGTCACTTTTCAAATGGGGCCTTGGGATCATGTACAGAGCATTTGAATGAATGGTGCTGTGCATCAAAGGTGTCTTTAGTGCTTTTAAGTGTTATCGTGGATGTTAATCAGATAATACAGAGGAGAAACCATGACAGGACACAGACAGCCTCCCCATTGGGATGTGATCCTGGCAGCCAGCCCAGGTGTGTTCTGGTCCTGTTGATTGAGCTGAGAAGGACCTATAAACCTTCAAGGTTTATAGGTCCTGCTCTGCTCAATCAACAGGACCAGAACACACACTCGTTACTTTTCTTCCAGTTTTTTATACTCGTCGTCACGCTACTAGTCCTACATACTTACACCTAGAAACCCCATTCAAACCTACTTAGGTTCATCGTACGGTGGACATGTTTGCCTGAAAAGGAATCTTTGAAATGTTTCATAGTTTTAGAAATATAGTGTTTTCAAATTTGAAAAATCTACAATGGGGCTCAATGGAAGATATTGGCACGTCAAAAAAGCACTTTCACCTAGAAACTGCATTCACACTGTTTCAAATTCAGCTTACTGTGGAGACACATGCTGGAACTTTTTACTTTGAAATGTTTTGTAGTTTCTGAGTTATTTAACTTAAACGCCCAATGCATTCTCAATGGCAATAGCACAAACTTTGGCATGCTACTAGTCCTACATACTTACACCTAGAAACCCCATTCAAACCTATTTATGTTCATCTTACGGTGGACATGTTTGCCTGAAAAGGAATCTTTGAAATGTTTCATAGTTTTAGCATGTCATTTTTCCATGGTCTCGAACGGCATACTATAGCATGCCGTTTTCCATCATTTTTGAGGATTTGAAAAAAATACGAAAATCACTCCGAGACCATGGGCTATAGCCCATCGTGTCGGAGTCATTTTCGTCTTTTTTTCAAATCCTCGTTTTTCATCATTTATGACCATGGGCTATAGCCCATATCGGACGGCATACTATAGCATACCGTTTTTCATAATTTTTGAGGATTTGAAAAAAAGGCGGAAATAACTCCGAGGCGATGGGCTATAGCCCATGGTCTCGAACGGCATACTATAGCATGCCGTTTTGCATCATTTTTGAGGATTTGAAAAAAAGATGAAAATGACCCCGAGACGATGGGCTATAGCCCATGGTCTCGAACGGCATACTAGCATGCCGTTTTCCATCATTTGTGAGGATTTGAAAAAAAGACGAAAATCACTCCGAGACCATGGGCTATAGCCCATCGTCTCGGAGTCATTTTCGTCTTTTTTTCAAATCCTCGATTTTCATCATTTATGACTATGGGCTATAGCCCATATCGGACGGCATACTATAGCATGCCGTTTTTCATCATTTTTGAGGATTTGAAAAAAAGGCGGAAATAACTCCGAGGCGATGGGCTATAGCCCATGGTCTCGAACGGCATACTATAGCATGCCGTTTTCCATCATTTTTGAGGATTTGAAAAAAAGACGAAAATCACTCCGAGACCATGGGCTATAGCCCATCGTCTCGGAGTCATTTTCGTCTTTTTTTCAAATCCTCGTTTTTCATCATTTATGACCATGGGCTATAGCCCATATCGGACGGCATACTATAGCATGCCGTTTTTCATCATTTTTGAGGATTTGAAAAAAAGACGGAAATCACTCCGAGACGATGGGCTATAGCCCATGGTCTCGAACGGCATACTATAGCATGCCGTTTTGCATCATTTTTGAGGATTTGAAAAAAAGATGAAAATGACCCCGAGACGATGGGCTATAGCCCATGGTCTCGAACGGCATAATATAGCATGCCGTTTTCCATCATTTTTGAGGATTTGAAAAAAAGACGAAAATCACTCCGAGAACGGCATACTATAGCATGCCGTTTTGCATCATCGGAGTCATTTTCGTCTTTTTTTCAAATCCTTGTTTTTCATCATTTATGACCATGGGCTATAGCCCATATCGGACGGCATACTATAGCATGCCGTTTTTCATCATTTTTGAGGATTTGAAAAAAAGGCGGAAATAACTCCGAGGCGATGGGCTATAGCCCATGGTCTCGAACGGCATACTATAGCATGCCGTTTTCCATCATTTTTGAGGATTTGAAAAAAAGACGAAAATCACTCCGAGACCATGGGCTATAGCCCATCGTCTCGGAGTCATTTTCGTCTTTTTTTCAAATCCTCGTTTTTCATCATTTATGACCATGGGCTATAGCCCATATCGGACGGCATACTATAGCATTCCGTTTTTCATCATTTTTGAGGATTTGAAAAAAAGACGGAAATCACTTCGAGGCGATGGGCTATAGCCCATGTTCTCGAACGGCATACTATAGCATGCCGTTTTGCATCATTTTTGAGGATTTGAAAAAAAGACGAAAATCACTCTGAGACGATGGGCTATAGCCCATGGTCTCGAACGTCATACTATAGCATGCCGTTTTCCATCATTTTTGAGGATTTGAAAAAAAGACGAAAATCACTCCGAGACCATGGGCTATATATAGCCCATCGTCTCGGAGTCATTTTCGTCTTTTTTTCAAATCCTCGTTTTTCATCATTTATGACCATTGGCTATAGCCCATATCGGACGGCATACTATAGCATGCCGTTTTCCATCATTTTTGAGGATTTGAAAAAAAGATGAAAATCACTCCGAGACAATGGGCTATAGCCCATGGTCTCGAACGGCATACTATAGCATGCCGTTTTGCATCATTTTTGAGGATTTGAAAAAAAGACGGAAATCACTCCGAGGCGATGGGCTATAGCCCATGGTCTCGAACGGCATACTATAGCATGCCGTTTTGCATCATTTTTGAGGATTTGATAAAAAGACGGAAATCACTCCGAGGCGATGGGCTATAGCCCATGGTCTCGAACGGCATACTATAGCATGCCGTTTTGCATCATTTTTGAGGATTTGAAAAAAAGACGAAAATGACCCCGAGACGATGGGCTATAGCCCATCGTCTCGGAGTCATTTTCGTCTTTTTTTCAAATCCTCGTTTTTCATCATTTATGACCATGGGCTATAGCCCATATCGGACGGCATACTATAGCATGCCGTTTTTCATCCTTTTTGAGGATTTGAAAAAAAGACGGAAATCACTCCGAGGCGATGGGCTATAGCCCATGGTCTCGAACGGCATACTATAGCATGCCGTTTTTCATCATTTTTGAGGATTTGAAAAAAAGACGGAAATCACTCCGAGACGATGGGCTATAGCCCATGGTCTCGAACGCCATACTATAGCATGCCGTTTTGCATCATTTTTGAGGATTTGAAAAAAAGACTGAAATCCCTCCGAGGCGATGGGCTATAGCCCATGGTCTCGAACGGCATACTATAGCATGCCGTTTTGCATAATTTTTGAGGATTTGAAAAAAAGATGAAAATGACCCCAAGACGATGGGCTATAGCACATGGTCTCGAACGGCATACTATAGCATGCCGTTTTGCATCATTTTTGAGGATTTGAAAAAAAGACGGAAATCACTCCGAGGCGATGGACTATAGCCCATGGTCTCGAACGGCATACTATAGCATGCCGTTTTGCATCATTTTTGAGGATTTGAAAAAAAGATGAAAATGACCCCAAGACGATGGGTTATAGCCTATGGTCTCGGAGTGATTTTTGTCTTTTTTTCAAATCCTCAAAAATGATGAAAAATTTGAATTTTTAGTCCAACAGGCGATGGACTATAGCCCATGGTCTCGAACGGCATACTATAGCATGCCGTTTTGCATCATTTTTGAGGATTTGAAAAAAAGATGAAAATGACCCCAAGACGATGGGCTATAGCCTATGGTCTCGGAGTGATTTTTGTCTTTTTTTCAAATCCTCAAAAATGATGAAAAATGGCATGCTATAGTATGCCGTCTGAGGCCATGGGCTGAACTTGAACCCACAACCTGTGGCTCACATAGACAGCAGCTTATCACAGAGTGCCACCATGCTCTCTGAGAATCTCCTCAGCTTTCCATCTCTTTCCAGTTCTCTTCTGGATGTTATTCTCCAAAACATGCTGCAGAGTGAAAGTAGGAGGAACTCAGCTGGATTTGAACTCACAACCTCTGGCTCACATGGACGTCATCTTAACAAGGGTGCCACTGAGCTCTCAGTGATTTTTATGTTGTAAGTCGTTCTTCTTGGTGTCACTTTTCAAATGGGGCCTTGGGATCATGTACAGAGCATTTGAATGAATGGTGCTGTGCATCAAAGGTGTCTTTAGTGCTTTTAAGTGTTATCGTGGATGTTAATCAGATAATACAGAGGAGAAACCATGACAGGACACAGACAGCCTCCCCATTGGGATGTGATCCTGGCAGCCAGCCCAGGTGTGTTCTGGTCCTGTTGATTGAGCTGAGAAGGACCTATAAACCTTCAAGGTTTATAGGTCCTGCTCTGCTCAATCAACAGGACCAGAACACACACTCGTTACTTTTCTTCCAGTTTTTTATACTCGTCGTCACGCTACTAGTCCTACATACTTACACCTAGAAACCCCATTCAAACCTACTTAGGTTCATCGTACGGTGGACATGTTTGCCTGAAAAGGAATCTTTGAAATGTTTCATAGTTTTAGAAATATAGTGTTTTCAAATTTGAAAAATCTACAATGGGGCTCAATGGAAGATATTGGCACGTCAAAAAAGCACTTTCACCTAGAAACTGCATTCACACTGTTTCAAATTCAGCTTACTGTGGAGACACATGCTGGAACTTTTTACTTTGAAATGTTTTGTAGTTTCTGAGTTATTTAACTTAAACGCCCAATGCATTCTCAATGGCAATAGCACAAACTTTGGCATGCTACTAGTCCTACATACTTACACCTAGAAACCCCATTCAAACCTATTTATGTTCATCTTACGGTGGACATGTTTGCCTGAAAAGGAATCTTTGAAATGTTTCATAGTTTTAGCATGTCATTTTTCCATGGTCTCGAACGGCATACTATAGCATGCCGTTTTCCATCATTTTTGAGGATTTGAAAAAAATACGAAAATCACTCCGAGACCATGGGCTATAGCCCATCGTGTCGGAGTCATTTTCGTCTTTTTTTCAAATCCTCGTTTTTCATCATTTATGACCATGGGCTATAGCCCATATCGGACGGCATACTATAGCATACCGTTTTTCATAATTTTTGAGGATTTGAAAAAAAGGCGGAAATAACTCCGAGGCGATGGGCTATAGCCCATGGTCTCGAACGGCATACTATAGCATGCCGTTTTGCATCATTTTTGAGGATTTGAAAAAAAGATGAAAATGACCCCGAGACGATGGGCTATAGCCCATGGTCTCGAACGGCATACTAGCATGCCGTTTTCCATCATTTGTGAGGATTTGAAAAAAAGACGAAAATCACTCCGAGACCATGGGCTATAGCCCATCGTCTCGGAGTCATTTTCGTCTTTTTTTCAAATCCTCGATTTTCATCATTTATGACTATGGGCTATAGCCCATATCGGACGGCATACTATAGCATGCCGTTTTTCATCATTTTTGAGGATTTGAAAAAAAGGCGGAAATAACTCCGAGGCGATGGGCTATAGCCCATGGTCTCGAACGGCATACTATAGCATGCCGTTTTCCATCATTTTTGAGGATTTGAAAAAAAGACGAAAATCACTCCGAGACCATGGGCTATAGCCCATCGTCTCGGAGTCATTTTCGTCTTTTTTTCAAATCCTCGTTTTTCATCATTTATGACCATGGGCTATAGCCCATATCGGACGGCATACTATAGCATGCCGTTTTTCATCATTTTTGAGGATTTGAAAAAAAGACGGAAATCACTCCGAGACGATGGGCTATAGCCCATGGTCTCGAACGGCATACTATAGCATGCCGTTTTGCATCATTTTTGAGGATTTGAAAAAAAGATGAAAATGACCCCGAGACGATGGGCTATAGCCCATGGTCTCGAACGGCATAATATAGCATGCCGTTTTCCATCATTTTTGAGGATTTGAAAAAAAGACGAAAATCACTCCGAGAACGGCATACTATAGCATGCCGTTTTGCATCATCGGAGTCATTTTCGTCTTTTTTTCAAATCCTTGTTTTTCATCATTTATGACCATGGGCTATAGCCCATATCGGACGGCATACTATAGCATGCCGTTTTTCATCATTTTTGAGGATTTGAAAAAAAGGCGGAAATAACTCCGAGGCGATGGGCTATAGCCCATGGTCTCGAACGGCATACTATAGCATGCCGTTTTCCATCATTTTTGAGGATTTGAAAAAAAGACGAAAATCACTCCGAGACCATGGGCTATAGCCCATCGTCTCGGAGTCATTTTCGTCTTTTTTTCAAATCCTCGTTTTTCATCATTTATGACCATGGGCTATAGCCCATATCGGACGGCATACTATAGCATGCCGTTTTTCATCATTTTTGAGGATTTGAAAAAAAGACGGAAATCACTCCGAGACCATGGGCTATAGCCCATCGTGTCGGAGTCATTTTCGTCTTTTTTTCAAATCCTCGTTTTTCATCATTTATGACCATGGGCTATAGCCCATATCGGACGGCATACTATAGCATACCGTTTTTCATAATTTTTGAGGATTTGAAAAAAAGGCGGAAATAACTCCGAGGCGATGGGCTATAGCCCATGGTCTCGAACGGCATACTATAGCATGCCGTTTTGCATCATTTTTGAGGATTTGAAAAAAAGATGAAAATGACCCCGAGACGATGGGCTATAGCCCATGGTCTCGAACGGCATACTAGCATGCCGTTTTCCATCATTTGTGAGGATTTGAAAAAAAGACGAAAATCACTCCGAGACCATGGGCTATAGCCCATCGTCTCGGAGTCATTTTCGTCTTTTTTTCAAATCCTCGATTTTCATCATTTATGACTATGGGCTATAGCCCATATCGGACGGCATACTATAGCATGCCGTTTTTCATCATTTTTGAGGATTTGAAAAAAAGGCGGAAATAACTCCGAGGCGATGGGCTATAGCCCATGGTCTCGAACGGCATACTATAGCATGCCGTTTTCCATCATTTTTGAGGATTTGAAAAAAAGACGAAAATCACTCCGAGACCATGGGCTATAGCCCATCGTCTCGGAGTCATTTTCGTCTTTTTTTCAAATCCTCGTTTTTCATCATTTATGACCATGGGCTATAGCCCATATCGGACGGCATACTATAGCATGCCGTTTTTCATCATTTTTGAGGATTTGAAAAAAAGACGGAAATCACTCCGAGACGATGGGCTATAGCCCATGGTCTCGAACGGCATACTATAGCATGCCGTTTTGCATCATTTTTGAGGATTTGAAAAAAAGATGAAAATGACCCCGAGACGATGGGCTATAGCCCATGGTCTCGAACGGCATAATATAGCATGCCGTTTTCCATCATTTTTGAGGATTTGAAAAAAAGACGAAAATCACTCCGAGACCATGGGCTATAGCCCATGGTCTCGAACGGCATACTATAGCATGCCGTTTTGCATCATCGGAGTCATTTTCGTCTTTTTTTCAAATCCTTGTTTTTCATCATTTATGACCATGGGCTATAGCCCATATCGGACGGCATACTATAGCATGCCGTTTTTCATCATTTTTGAGGATTTGAAAAAAAGACGGAAATCACTCCGAGGCGATGGGCTATAGCTCATCGTCTCGGAGTCATTTTCGTCTTTTTTTCAAATCCTCAAAAATGATGAAAAATGGCATGCTATAGTTTGCCGTCTGAGGCCATGGGCGGAACTTGTACCCACGACCTGTGGCTCACATAGACAGCAGCTTATCACAGAGTGCCACCATGCGCTCCGAGAATCTCCTCAGCTTTCCATCTCTTTCCAGTTCTCTTCTGGATGTTATTCTCCAAAACATGCTGCAGAGTGAAAGTAGGAGGAACTCAGCTGGATTTGAACTCACAACCTCTGGCTCACATGGACGTCATCTTAACAAGGGTGCCACTGAGCTCTCAGTGATTTTTACGTTGTAAGTCGTTCTTCTTGGTGTCACTTTTCAAATGGGGCCTTGGGATCATGTACAGAGCATTTGAATGAATGGTGCTGTGCATCAAAGGTGTCTTTAGTGCTTTTAAGTGTTATCGTGGATGTTAATCAGATAATACAGAGGAGAAACCATGACAGGACACAGACAGCCTCCCCATTGGTGGATGTGATCCTGGCAGCCAGCCCAGGTGTGTTCTGGTCCTGTTGATTGAGCTGAGAAGGACCTATAAACCTTCAAGGTTTATAGGTGCCTTCAAATTTGAGAAATCTACAATGGGGCTCAATGGCAGATATTGGCACGTCAAAAAAGCACTTTCACCTAGAAACTGCATTCACACTGTTTCAAATTCAGCTTACTGTGGAGACACATGCTGGAACTTTTTACTTTGAAATGTTTTGTAGTTTCTGAGTTATTTAACTTAAACGCCCAATGCATTCTCAATGGCAATAGCACAAACTTTGGCATGCTACTAGTCCTACATACTTACACCTAGAAACCCCATTCAAACCTATTTATGTTCATCTTACGGTGGACATGGAAAAGGAAGGAAAAGGAATCTTTGAAATGTTTCATAGTTTTAGCATGTCATTTTTCCATGGTCTCGAACGGCATACTATAGCATGCCGTTTTCCATCATTTTTGAGGATTTGAAAAAAATACGAAAATCACTCCGAGACCATGGGCTATAGCCCATCGTGTCGGAGTCATTTTCGTCTTTTTTTCAAATCCTCGTTTTTCATCATTTATGACCATGGGCTATAGCCCATATCGGGCGGCATACTATAGCATGCCGTTTTTCATAATTTTTGAGGATTTGAAAAAAAGACGGAAATCACTCCGAGACGATGGGCTATAGCCCATGGTCTCGAACGGCATACTATAGCATGCCGTTTTGCATCATTTTTGAGGATTTGAAAAAAGACGAAAATGACCCCGAGACGATGGGTTATAGCCCATCGTCTCGGAGTCATTTTCGTCTTTTTTTCAAATCCTCGTTTTTCATCATTTATGACCATGGGCTATAGCCCATATCGGACGGCATACTATAGCATGCCGTTTTTCATAATTTTTGAGGATTTAAAAAAAAGACGGAAATCACTCCGAGACGATGGGCTATAGCCCATGGTCTCGAACGGCATACTATAGCATGCCGTTTTTCATAATTTTTGAGGATTTGAAAAAAATACGGAAATTACTCCGAGGCGATGGGCTATAGCCCATGGTCTCGAACGGCATACTATAGCATGCCGTTTTCCATCATTTTTGAGGATTTGAAAAAAGACGAAAATGACCCCGAGACGATGGGTTATAGCCCATCGTCTCGGAGTCATTTTCGTCTTTTTTTCAAATCCTCGTTTTTCATCATTTATGACCATGGGCTATAGCCCATATCGGGCGGCATACTATAGCATGCCGTTTTTCATCATTTTTGAGGATTTGAAAAAAAGACGGAAATCACTCCGAGACGATGGGCTATAGCCCATGGTCTCGAACGGCATACTATAGCATGCCGTTTTGCATCATTTTTGAGGATTTGAAAAAAAGATGAAAATGACCCCGAGACGATGGGCTATAGCCCATGGTCTCGAACGGCATAATATAGCATGCCGTTTTCCATCATTTTTGAGGATTTGAAAAAAAGACGAAAATCACTCCGAGACCATGGGCTATCGTCTCGGAGTCATTTTCGTCTTTTTTTCAAATCCTCGTTTTTCATCATTTATGACCATGGGCTATAGCCCATATCGGACGGCATACTATAGCATGCCGTTTTTCATCATTTTTGAGGATTTGAAAAAAAGACGGAAATCACTCCGAGGCGATGGGCTATAGCTCATCGTCTCGGAGTCATTTTCGTCTTTTTTTCAAATCCTCAAAAATGATGAAAAATGGCATGCTATAGTTTGCCGTCTGAGGCCATGGGCGGAACTTGTACCCACGACCTGTGGCTCACATAGACAGCAGCTTATCACAGAGTGCCACCATGCGCTCCGAGAATCTCCTCAGCTTTCCATCTCTTTCCAGTTCTCTTCTGGATGTTATTCTCCAAAACATGCTGCAGAGTGAAAGTAGGAGGAACTCAGCTGGATTTGAACTCACAACCTCTGGCTCACATGGACGTCATCTTAACAAGGGTGCCACTGAGCTCTCAGTGATTTTTACGTTGTAAGTCGTTCTTCTTGGTGTCACTTTTCAAATGGGGCCTTGGGATCATGTACAGAGCATTTGAATGAATGGTGCTGTGCATCAAAGGTGTCTTTAGTGCTTTTAAGTGTTATCGTGGATGTTAATCAGATAATACAGAGGAGAAACCATGACAGGACACAGACAGCCTCCCCATTGGTGGATGTGATCCTGGCAGCCAGCCCAGGTGTGTTCTGGTCCTGTTGATTGAGCTGAGAAGGACCTATAAACCTTCAAGGTTTATAGGTGCCTTCAAATTTGAGAAATCTACAATGGGGCTCAATGGCAGATATTGGCACGTCAAAAAAGCACTTTCACCTAGAAACTGCATTCACACTGTTTCAAATTCAGCTTACTGTGGAGACACATGCTGGAACTTTTTACTTTGAAATGTTTTGTAGTTTCTGAGTTATTTAACTTAAACGCCCAATGCATTCTCAATGGCAATAGCACAAACTTTGGCATGCTACTAGTCCTACATACTTACACCTAGAAACCCCATTCAAACCTATTTATGTTCATCTTACGGTGGACATGGAAAAGGAAGGAAAAGGAATCTTTGAAATGTTTCATAGTTTTAGCATGTCATTTTTCCATGGTCTCGAACGGCATACTATAGCATGCCGTTTTCCATAATTTTTGAGGATTTGAAAAAAATACGAAAATCACTCCGAGACCATGGGCTATAGCCCATCGTGTCGGAGTCATTTTCGCCTTTTTTTCAAATCCTCGTTTTTCATCATTTATGACCATGGGCTATAGCCCATATCGGGCGGCATACTATAGCATGCCGTTTTTCATAATTTTTGAGGATTTGAAAAAAAGACGGAAATCACTCCGAGACGATGGGCTATAGCCCATGGTCTCGAACGGCATACTATAGCATGCCGTTTTGCATCATTTTTGAGGATTTGAAAAAAAGACGAAAATGACCCCGAGACGATGGGTTATAGCCCATCGTCTCGGAGTCATTTTCGTCTTTTTTTCAAATCCTCGTTTTTCATCATTTATGACCATGGGCTATAGCCCATATCGGACGGCATACTATAGCATGCCGTTTTTCATAATTTTTGAGGATTTAAAAAAAAGACGGAAATCACTCCGAGACGATGGGCTATAGCCCATGGTCTCGAACGGCATACTATAGCATGCCGTTTTTCATAATTTTTGAGGATTTGAAAAAAATACGGAAATTACTCCGAGGCGATGGGCTATAGCCCATGGTCTCGAACGGCATACTATAGCATGCCGTTTTCCATCATTTTTGAGGATTTGAAAAAAGACGAAAATGACCCCGAGACGATGGGTTATAGCCCATCGTCTCGGAGTCATTTTCGTCTTTTTTTCAAATCCTCGTTTTTCATCATTTATGACCATGGGCTATAGCCCATATCGGGCGGCATACTATAGCATGCCGTTTTTCATCATTTTTGAGGATTTGAAAAAAAGACGGAAATCACTCCGAGACGATGGGCTATAGCCCATGGTCTCGAACGGCATACTATAGCATGCCGTTTTGCATCATTTTTGAGGATTTGAAAAAAAGATGAAAATGACCCCGAGACGATGGGCTATAGCCCATGGTCTCGAACGGCATAATATAGCATGCCGTTTTCCATCATTTTTGAGGATTTGAAAAAAAGACGAAAATCACTCCGAGACCATGGGCTATAGCCCATCGTCTCGGAGTCATTTTCGTCTTTTTTTCAAATCCTCGTTTTTCATCATTTATGACCATGGGCTATAGCCCATATCGGACGGCATACTATAGCATGCCGTTTTTCATCATTTTTGAGGATTTGAAAAAAAGACGGAAATCACTCCGAGGCGATGGGCTATAGCTCATCGTCTCGGAGTCATTTTCGTCTTTTTTTCAAATCCTCAAAAATGATGAAAAATGGCATGCTATAGTTTGCCGTCTGAGGCCATGGGCGGAACTTGTACCCACGACCTGTGGCTCACATAGACAGCAGCTTATCACAGAGTGCCACCATGCGCTCCGAGAATCTCCTCAGCTTTCCATCTCTTTCCAGTTCTCTTCTGGATGTTATTCTTCAAAACATGCTGCAGAGTGAAAGTAGGAGGAACTCAGCTGGATTTGAACTCACAACCTCTGGCTCACATGGACGTCATCTTAACAAGGGTGCCACTGAGCTCTCAGTGATTTTTACGTTGTAAGTCGTTCTTCTTGGTGTCACTTTTCAAATGGGGCCTTGGGATCATGTACAGAGCATTTGAATGAATGGTGCTGTGCATCAAAGGTGTCTTTAGTGCTTTTAAGTGTTATCGTGGATGTTAATCAGATAATACAGAGGAGAAACCATGACAGGACACAGACAGCCTCCCCATTGGTGGATGTGATCCTGGCAGCCAGCCCAGGTGTGTTCTGGTCCTGTTGATTGAGCTGAGAAGGACCTATAAACCTTCAAGGTTTATAGGTGCCTTCAAATTTGAGAAATCTACAATGGGGCTCAATGGCAGATATTGGCACGTCAAAAAAGCACTTTCACCTAGAAACTGCATTCACACTGTTTCAAATTCAGCTTACTGTGGAGACACATGCTGGAACTTTTTACTTTGAAATGTTTTGTAGTTTCTGAGTTATTTAACTTAAACGCCCAATGCATTCTCAATGGCAATAGCACAAACTTTGGCATGCTACTAGTCCTACATACTTACACCTAGAAACCCCATTCAAACCGATTTATGTTCATCTTACGGTGGACATGGAAAAGGAAGGAAAAGGAATCTTTGAAATGTTTCATAGTTTTAGCATGTCATTTTTCCATGGTCTCGAACGGCATACTATAGCATGCCGTTTTCCATCATTTTTGAGGATTTGAAAAAAATACGAAAATCACTCCGAGACCATGGGCTATAGCCCATCGTGTCGGAGTCATTTTTGTCTTTTTTTCAAATCCTCGTTTTTCATCATTTATGACCATGGGCTATAGCCCATATCGGGCGGCATACTATAGCATGCCGTTTTTCATAATTTTTGAGGATTTGAAAAAAAGACGGAAATCACTCCGAGACGATGGGCTATAGCCCATGGTCTCGAACGGCATACTATAGCATGCCGTTTTGCATCATTTTTGAGGATTTGAAAAAAAGACGAAAATGACCCCGAGACGATGGGTTATAGCCCATCGTCTCGGAGTCATTTTCGTCTTTTTTTCAAATCCTCGTTTTTCATCATTTATGACCATGGGCTATAGCCCATATCGGACGGCATACTATAGCATGCCGTTTTTCATAATTTTTGAGGATTTAAAAAAAAGACGGAAATCACTCCGAGACGATGGGCTATAGCCCATGGTCTCGAACGGCATACTATAGCATGCCGTTTTTCATAATTTTTGAGGATTTGAAAAAAATACGGAAATTACTCCGAGGCGATGGGCTATAGCCCATGGTCTCGAACGGCATACTATAGCATGCCGTTTTCCATCATTTTTGATGATTTGAAAAAAGACGAAAAAAACCCCGAGACGATGGGTTATAGCCCATCGTCTCGGAGTCATTTTCGTCTTTTTTTCAAATCCTCGTTTTTCATCATTTATGACCATGGGCTATAGCCCATATCGGACGGCATACTATAGCATGCCGTTTTTCATCATTTTTGAGGATTTGAAAAAAAGACGGAAATTACTCCGAGGCGATGGGCTATAGCCCATGGTCTCGAACGGCATACTATAGCATGCCGTTTTCCATCATTTTTGAGGATTTGAAAAAAAGACGGAAATCACTCCGAGACGATGGGCTATAGCCCATGGTCTCGAACGGCATACTATAGCATGCCGTTTTGCATCATTTTTGAGGATTTGAAAAAAAGACGAAAATGACCCCGAGACGATGGGTTATAGCCCATCGTCTCGGAGTCATTTTCGTCTTTTTTTCAAATCCTCGTTTTTCATCATTTATGACCATGGGCTATAGCCCATATCGGACGGCATACTATAGCATGCCGTTTTTCATAATTTTTGAGGATTTAAAAAAAAGACGGAAATCACTCCGAGACGATGGGCTATAGCCCATGGTCTCGAACGGCATACTATAGCATGCCGTTTTTCATAATTTTTGAGGATTTGAAAAAAATACGGAAATTACTCCGAGGCGATGGGCTATAGCCCATGGTCTCGAACGGCATACTATAGCATGCCGTTTTCCATCATTTTTGATGATTTGAAAAAAGACGAAAAAAACCCCGAGACGATGGGTTATAGCCCATCGTCTCGGAGTCATTTTCGTCTTTTTTTCAAATCCTCGTTTTTCATCATTTATGACCATGGGCTATAGCCCATATCGGACGGCATACTATAGCATGCCGTTTTTCATCATTTTTGAGGATTTGAAAAAAAGACGGAAATTACTCCGAGGCGATGGGCTATAGCCCATGGTCTCGAACGGCATACTATAGCATGCCGTTTTCCATCATTTTTGAGGATTTGAAAAAAAGACGGAAATCACTCCGAGACGATGGGCTATAGCCCATGGTCTCGAACGGCATACTATAGCATGCCGTTTTGCATCATTTTTGAGGATTTGAAAAAAAGACGAAAATGACCCCGAGACGATGGGTTATAGCCCATCGTCTCGGAGTCATTTTCGTCTTTTTTTCAAATCCTCGTTTTTCATCATTTATGACCATGGGCTATAGCCCATATCGGACGGCATACTATAGCATGCCGTTTTTCATAATTTTTGAGGATTTAAAAAAAAGACGGAAATCACTCCGAGACGATGGGCTATAGCCCATGGTCTCGAACGGCATACTATAGCATGCCGTTTTTCATAATTTTTGAGGATTTGAAAAAAATACGGAAATTACTCCGAGGCGATGGGCTATAGCCCATGGTCTCGAACGGCATACTATAGCATGCCGTTTTCCATCATTTTTGATGATTTGAAAAAAGACGAAAAAAACCCCGAGACGATGGGTTATAGCCCATCGTCTCGGAGTCATTTTCGTCTTTTTTTCAAATCCTCGTTTTTCATCATTTATGACCATGGGCTATAGCCCATATCGGACGGCATACTATAGCATGCCGTTTTTCATCATTTTTGAGGATTTGAAAAAAAGACGGAAATTACTCCGAGGCGATGGGCTATAGCCCATGGTCTCGAACGGCATACTATAGCATGCCGTTTTCCATCATTTTTGAGGATTTGAAAAAAAGACGGAAATCACTCCGAGACGATGGGCTATAGCCCATGGTCTCGAACGGCATACTATAGCATGCCGTTTTGCATCATTTTTGAGGATTTGAAAAAAAGACGAAAATGACCCCGAGCGGATGGGTTATAGCCCATCGTCTCGGAGTCATTTTCGTCTTTTTTTCAAATCCTCGTTTTTCATCATTTATGACCATGGGCTATAGCCCATATCGGACGGCATACTATAGCATGCCGTTTTTCAGAATTTTTGAGGATTTAAAAAAAAGACGGAAATCACTCCGAGACGATGGGCTATAGCCCATGGTCTCGAACGGCATACTATAGCATGCCGTTTTTCATAATTTTTGAGGATTTGAAAAAAATACGGAAATTACTCCGAGGCGATGGGCTATAGCCCATGGTCTCGAACGGCATACTATAGCATGCCGTTTTCCATCATTTTTGAGGATTTGAAAAAAGACGAAAATCACTCCGAGACCATGGGCTATAGCCCATCGTCTCAGAGTCATTTTCGTCTTTTTTTCAAATCCTCGTTTTTCATCATTTATGACCATGGGCTATAGCCCATATTGGACGGCATACGCGAAAAATGCCCAGTGCAAAGTCGATGGAGAAACGCCTGGAAAAACCGAAAACGACATGTTAGCATGTTAGCATTAGCATGTTAGCATGTTAGCATTAGCATGTTAGCATGCTAGCATTAGCATGTTAGCATGCTAGCATTAGCATGTTAGCATTAGCATGTTAGCATTAACATGTTAGCATGTTAGCATTAGCATGTTAGCATTAGCATGTTAACTTTAGCATGTTAGCATTAGCACGTTAGCATTAGCATGCTAGCATTGGCATGTTAGCATTAGCATGTTAGCATTAGCATGTTAGCATTAGCATGTTAGAATTAACATGTTAGCATGTTAGCATTTACATGTTAGCATGTTAGCATTAGCATGTTAGCATTAACATGTTAGCATGTTAGCATTAGCGTGTTAGCATGTTAGCATTAGCATGTTAGAATTAGCATGTTAGCATTAGCATGTTAGCATGTTAGCATTA